>NC_081194.1:28170655-28470655 GCF_902713425.1 Acipenser ruthenus
ACATGAAATAGGAATTGCTTCTGCTGATTGTATTTAATACATATTTAGTCTGTGAAATATGCACTTTCATAAATTGAATCAGCACTTGCATTTGATGAAGTTATGTCATAATAATGCATGCTGAGTTTTGCTATTTCTTTTTTTTGTTTTCAGTGATGTTAATACAGGGGTCAATTCACCCCTGGAGGACAACACCAGCAGGATATGGTGTTTAAAAGCAACTAGCTCTGACGAGTCCTAGAAAATTACATGACACCGTTAGTAGTTTAAAAACAGAAGTGCAGTCTTGAAGAATCACTCTATAATCTTGTTTATTGGTTGCCAATTCAGCCCTTTATTATGACTTGTAAAAAAAAAAAAAAAATGAAACTGAATCCCTTGGTTCTCTAATCGTGTCTCTTGCCCTGTCTGCTATGCAGGAGTGTGATGATGGTCTCATATTTTATTCATGCTGCACTGTATATAGAACATTCTCGCTTTCTCTTTTGACACTCAGCTGTGTACAGCCTTAGTGGAGCTGCTTGCCTGGGGTCAATGTGCAGACTGAATGCTGCTGGCAGCACCTGTCTCCCCTCCTGCAGGGACTATGGGTCAGGATGTCTAAATCTGGCTCTCATGACCCTTTTATTTTTTACTTTTACCAAACAGGGCTAACCTACCCTCTTGTCAAGCTCAGTTTGATAATGCTATACTTAGATGTCCGCAGATCTTAGATCTAAAAAGGAAAGTCCAAAGCACTTGCCACGAGGGTTGCCACCCGTTCTGGTTTTGCCTGGATTGAACTCTTTTTGAGGCAGCTGTCCTGGGAAATCTGTAAGACTTCCTGGGACATGAAATGTCAAAGTATATGATGTATTTATTTATTTTTGTACGAAATGACTTTGGTGTCCCGGTTTTTTGTAAGTCAGAGGTGGGAACCATACTTGCCACATAATAGCTACCATGCTCCCTGTTGTTATTGCTTAATAATTTTAGTTGAACACAAGTAATTGCTGTCATTTCATTTAGTATCAGGCTCATATAATGCTAAGATATACAGGTTATCCCATTAATCAGTATCACTATTTCAGGTATCCAGATTTTGTGGTTCCATGCTTTGGGATTCACCCTGTTCAAGGCTGTGCTCCCCAGCTGCAGCAGCACAGTGTGACAATGCAGGTAATATATTAACAATGTGTGCAGAATGACTGGGGCATGTGTTCTTCATTTTACTCCAAAATAACCCTAAAAAAACAATTTTGGGGGTATAATGAAGAATGCATGCCCCAATTGTTCTGGATTAGTAGTAAATATTTGGGTTATAACTGAATTTTTGGAACAGATTGCTTATTAAAATACATATTTTGTCTGCATTTAAAGATGGGCTATATTCCAGTATACCAAGATATTTAGTTAGCAAGAGGTGTGAGCAGGTAAAGTTAGGAACAAATGCTCTAGATTTACCGAAAAACTATTTTAATTTTGAAAAAAAAAATTGTGACATTTCGAAATCTAACATAAAATATTGTACTACTATGATGGCTTCCGGTAGACTTTTGCGATATCATTTTGTAGTTTATTTGATTACATGATGTTAAAGAAAAGATGTAAATTATGCTCATATAGTTTAGTTTTTTAATTATGTCTCAGTCCTAAAATGCTAGGTGATGCAAAACTTTTGGCCATAGTTGTACTAGTGTAGACCTTCGTGAGACATTTTACAAGAAAATAATTTGCTTTTCCGGCTGCTTTCACAGACCCAGATTGGCATTTATTGTAATCTATGTTAGGGTTAGGTAGTCCAAGATTAGCCCAAAATACCATTGTCAAAATGTGCCACTTTGAAGTGTATATACTGTATTATAATATTGGCCTGAATTAAAATCTGAATGTATGCCATAATATAACACATTCCATTGTTGTTTTAATAGTACCCTTTTATGTGTAGACACTTGAGTAACTGGCAGCTGCTGTTTTTTCTAGAGCTGTCAGTTGAAGTTCAATTAAAAGTCCTGGTAGTGACAGCTGTGCAGTGAAAATAAACTATGTGACTGCTAATGATGAAAACATAAAAACTATCGTGGACAATACCGATATGTGACATACAAAAATAAATCAATAATAATATCTTACCAAGGAACCAATATAGGAGAATTTATTTATTAAAGACTATATTATGTATTAATAATGTAATACTAGTAAGAAGCCAGTAAGTACAGCTAAAGTGTTGTTTTTAGTTAACACTAGATCGTTTTATTCCTTTTGGAAATAACAGTAACACTTTCAAAAGAGGAGAAAAAGCTGCTCATGTTTATTTGTTTATTTGCAACTAGAAAAAAAGTTTTTCTGTCTCATTTCTTTGATGTGATACAAATACAAACAAGTGAATAGTTGTATAAGATTGTAATTATTTTTCCTACATTTAGGCTTTGTAATGAAACTGGCTTTCTTTCAGGATCTGGAACCTGCCCTGCCTTTCTTTAAGTACAAAGATGAAATAGCTGCAGTTGGTGAGGTAATATATATATATATATATATATATATATATATATATATATATATATATATATATATATATTAACTTTGCTGGGAATTGTGTAGCAGTTTCTAGCAATTAAGTAATTACTGTGTGCTGGAGTACATTTTGCCTTCAATAAGAGAAATGTTACCTTGTAAGAAAGTGAGCAATGTATTGGGATAGGCATTCCCTTATTAGTAAACTGTAGCTGGAGATACCGGGGTCAAACCAATGAATGAGTCTGTAATTGTTAACTAAGCGTGTTAGCAGTCAGATTGAAAAAGCAACATTGTTAATCAAGTACTAGTTATATTGTGCTGGTCTGTCACACACTCAGGTAGTTATATTGTGCTGGTCTGTCACACACTCAGGTAGTTATATTGTGCTGGTCTGTCACACACTCAGGTAGTTATATTGTGCTGGTCTGTCACACACTCAGGTAGTTATATTGTGCTGGTCTGTCACACACTCAGGTAGTTATATTGTGCTGGTCTGTCACACACTCAGGTAGTTATATTGTGCTGGTCTGTCACACACTCTGGGAGACAGGTGTCAGCAGATCACAAGCTGAAAAGAACACATTCTTTTAGGCATTTATTTGTTTCCAGCTTTGGGTGTCAGTGTAAGAAGGTACTGATGCAATCCCTTATTAGTAAATGATATATATGAGGGGGGGGGGGATACATTTTTTTAAAAACTATTCAAACTGATATTCAGAATTATATATATATATATTTTTATCTGTAGCTATGTTTAGACAGTTAAATCGAATTATCTGTGCAGGTTGAAGCTTGTGCCACCTTAGTATGGAATAATATCTCAACATGGATTTCCACAGTTTTTTCTTCAAAATGATTATTTTCTTGCTGTTTGCAGATTGGTCTTGACTTTACACCTTGGTATGCACCTCATTCTGAACAGCGTGATGAACAACAGAGAGTTTTCAGATCACAATTGGATATTGCCAAGCAGCTTGGTTTGCCAGTGTGAGTTTGTTTATTAATGTAATATATTTTGACCAGGATGAGCTCCATTAGAGTGTCCTCGCAGATGGAACAAATGTTGCCTGCAGTACCCATAAAGGAACAGGTACCACATAGCACCAATGATAAAACCGACATTGAGGAAAAATTCCATATAGCTCATAAAATAGATTACCTTTCTGACCAGTAGGGGTTGCTGAAGCAAGATTAGGTGAACTGTTCCCAGATATAATGTACATGTGATGCTCCCTTTAAGAGATTATAACAATGAAACAAATAGTACAATTACAGTATTCAAAGTAAAAATTGCATTTCAGTCAAAAGTAAAAAACAGTACCTCAAAAGGGGAGGGGTTGTAGCTACAATATCCATTTCTTTGCACATATCTAGGGCTCACTTTTCAGTTACATGATGTTCCTGCCTTCTCTCCCGCATTGCAAAGTGCGCTAAGCCTTATTACATTGCTTTGGAGAGACATAGCTGCTGTAAATCTGAAAAGAAAAACAGAGTCAACAAGCAAGGATCAACTAAACCACCTGTTCCTTAGTGTTAGTTCACTCTTGCATGACACATTTACACTCTTCAAAATACTTAGCAATTTATGGCACCAATCAAATGGTTGGTGTAGATTCATTGATCCCCTATTCCTTTCCCCTAGAGTTGCTAATTATACAGCTTCCTAGAAAGCGGAGTGTATAAAACACTCTCCCACACAGTGTCCTGTCCAGTGATCTCTTAGAAGATATTTTAGCAATTAATGGGATACTTACCTATCAATATTTTCACAATTTTTATTTTTTTACACGTATGGAGCCAATGCATTCATGTAACTTTTTAGATATAGTTCCGATATTTTAGACCGTTCTGTTATCCTTACAGTTTCATCCATAACTATAAACATTTAAAAAATACTAAAATAAACTAAGAAACTGTTAAATTCATTTTTAAACAACTAAAAAAAAAACTACATTTTTGTTCATTTGTTTCTTACAGCATAAAAAGTACTTATTTTTGACAGCACTTGGCTGATTATAAAAATGACACCCCTGATATCTATCCTAAAATATATAAATGCTGCATCTCCCTGTAGCAACTCAGACTTTGCATAAGATGAAGAAAATATGTATAATAGATCTAATGATTGAGAAACACTATTAACAGAACAAAAACCTCCCTGACGCTAAACAGTTCTGTGTGGTTCAAACTTGTATTCCAAATTAATATCCAGACTCCCAGCAGGAATTAGTGGCAGATCTATGAGGAATGGTATCCCCCTAAAACAATGTAAACACCTTCTGTTCTTGTTTTTAATGTTAAATTGGCGCCATCCTGGCCACTCAACCCTATTGACAGTGCTATTACATGTGTTTATAATTTAATTTCCATCCCCTGTACTCAGTCTGAGGTGACATGCATTTAAAAATATCATACATGTGCAATATGGAGTATATAATAAACTTTAAGGTATGTAAGAAATGTCATTTTTATCTTAGTAGTTAGCAGCAGAGCTATCACAGTACATGTGTCAAACACCATAACGTTAATCCCATAATGTCTCTTTTCTGTAACAGAAATGTGCACTCCCGTTCAGCAGGAAGACAGACCATTACCGCTCTTAAAGAGCAAGGTACAGTAAGTCTCAACTGCCTCAAAATACTTTATATCCTTTTAGTGTACATTATGTTCTTTATATGTTTGTCAGAACTACAGCATGCATACAGACCTCAATATGTAATGCAACATAGCCATGTGTTTGTTGGGCATCCACTTTACGTCCACTACTTTATTTCTTGTTTAAAAGCCCTTATGCTCTTGGAAGTTTAGTCTGTTCTGTAAATGAAATCAGTTTCAGTCACAATGGCTCTGAATCCAAGCCTGCACAACTGTTGTATCACATCAGACAAGTAACAGTCATAAAGGTGATGACTCTGTATTCCATTCCAGAGCACAGCCTCCACTGCAGATTTGCTTCCTCCTCTGAAGGAATTAGAGGTCAGAATCACTGTTACATATCCCTCCAGAACAATTTAAACACCTCAAGCTGAATGTGTCATCCTTCTGTCTTGACAGTGTCATTGCAGGTGTTTCAAATCCATGGCTGGGAAGCCTGTTGTTGTTGTTAAGATTATTATTATTATTTTTCTTTCCGCCAACAAAACCTTAAAAGTTGCATAAATTGAAAACCATTGCACGAAATTTCATAGCACTGTAGACGCCAATGGGAACTAATGTCCACAGCTGAGTGAACGCAATTGGTCACATGGTTTGGCAGCCATATTGGATTTTATGACAAATTTTGGACAATTTACAACATCTGCTTGTCGGAAACCACTTATCGCAGAGTTCTGAAACGTGGTGTATATGGTTAGGGATTGTCCAAGATGCACAGTGCTTGAAATGAAGCTGATTGGTTCAGTGGTATGGCGGCCATGTTGGATAACCTAATTAATACACAAATGTCTTCTCCAAAACTGCTAATCTAATCAAAGCATAACTTGGTATACATGATCCAAGGTTTTCTTTAAAGTTTGCTCAAATAAAGTTGCTACAGTAAAAAAACATGGTTGCCATGGGCCAATCAAATTACAGCATTGCTCTAGTTGTATACATTGCACATAAAATGAATGCCGTTCAACAAAAACTCTTGAAACTTCACAGAGTAGTGTCTACAACGGAGTAAATGGCTTCTTATTATATAACCGTTAACATTTTTTTTGTGTGTGTGTATGTGTATATATATATATATATATATATATATATATATATATATATATATATATATAATATTGTTTTTGATTGTGTTATAAAGTTATTTTTTAAATTACATAAAGTATTTTTTACATTGGCATAATTCTGTATAGAATATGTTATGCATAAATAATTGTGATAAAGTAGGTTAAATGTCTATGTTTTTCAGGAATTCAGCATGCCTTGTTACATAACTTTGCTGGGAAGCCTTCGGTTGCTATGGAGGGAGTACAGGCTGGCTATTTCTTCTCCTTCCCTCCTGCTGTCTCTAAAAATGAGCAGGTGGGTCATTTAACACTTTAGTAGTAAGTGGCAATTTAATTTAAACCAATTAAACATTCAGTATAGTACAGTATTTCAAATGCATGCAGGTAATATTTATTGACTTTTTGTATTCTCTCAGTATAGTTATTTAGGGTGGTTATTTTAAAATCCAAACAAAGTGAGTCATGCAAGCAAGCAGGTGGTTTAAAAGCAGTCCTTCCATGTTTCTGTTCATTGTTTCATAAAACAATACTGTAACTAAAAGAAAATAGTCAACTAAATTTGACTTAATTATGTAGCTCTGTAACTGTGAACACGTTGGCTAAAGAATGGTACAATATCCTCAAGAATCATTTAACACAATGAAGCCAAGTAAAGAAGAACCTTCTTAATCTGAACAATAGCAAAGTACAACATCAGCAATGGAGTGTTCATCAGAACGTCTGCCTAGTGGCTTCCACTTGGCCTTGCTACACCCTAGTTAGGCTGGGGTAGAATTTCCCATAAAATAGCCTGTTAACCATGTAATTAACCACATAACACCACATAATATCAGTCAAATTAGTTAAATATACTAGAAACTAAAGCAATACAAAAGCCAAATAGTAGAAAGTAGTATACACAATCTTCTGCTGTAGCAAGGTATTGCTTACTCTGTCCCTAAAACCATTCATTAATCAATGGAACCCTGATTAGAGGGCTTTACTGCCTGGTAGTTGACAGTGTCAGAAAGGTAAGAGCTACAGTACATACAAGGTCAGCTACCATGAGAACAGTTTATATATGTACTGTATATATGATACCGCACTTGTGTTCACACGTTTTTTTTTTTTTTTGTTGTTCCCCTTAGCGTGTTAAACTGGTTAAACAAATTCCACTGGAACACATTTGCCTAGAAACAGATTCACCAGCTCTTGGACTAGACAAAGAGGTAATATGCACGCTTTTTTGGTCTTACAGTATGTGTCTGCTGATAATACACAGGGAAATGTGTAAGGTAGATTAAAAGTAATTTTCTTAACCTTCTAAAAAACAAACCTGTTAGTCTGTCCATAAAGTGCCTGGTGACTATGAAGTATGCCTGTCAGCTATTTAAACATTCTCATCCACTTCACAAAAACATTTCTGTCCTGAGAGAAATTATATTTGTAAATATTGATGTACTTGAGGTCAAAATTATCAATACATTTGCAGGTGTGGGTTTGGAAAGATACATTTCAACAAGTCAACAAAAAACGTTTATTTTAATAATGTTTCCAGCTATTATTGAGCTAAGCAGGAAAGCAGTGCTTGCAGCGGTGATAGATCAGAGGGACTCAGAATACTACTGAGCCACAAGCAATGCAGTACATAAAATCAAAACTGGTTATTTGCATGTAATGAGGACTATACTTACAAACACTCACATTACTCTGTCATGCATTGAACACCTGTACAGGGATGTGCAAGTTGTTTATTCTGCAAGGAATGGTATATGTGTTGACAAAATTTGCACACAAGTCATTTAGCAGTACTAGAGGGTTGCTGGGATATGACTAGCTTGTGACTAAGTGTGGCAAGGTGCCCGTCCCTTTTATTATTTATGTATGATGATGATGATTATTATTATTATTATTATTATTATTATTATTATTATTATTATTATTATTATTATTATTATTATTATAATATATTTTTGTGTGTGTGCTGATGGATGATAGCCGTCCGACATTATTCACTCGTAAAGTGAAGCTGGTGGGAATGGGGTTAAATCCCCATCCCAGTAAAGCCCGTAAGAATGTGGCTGGAGCCTTAATAAGGTAATTGTTTAATTGGTAATTAAGGCTCCAGCCACAGTATAAAAGACCCACTCCGGGCTCAGAGTAGAGATTTGTGAGGAGAGTGAAGGATAGTAAGAGCAAATGCTACCAAGCCAGCGAACAAGGTACTCGTAATTATAAAAGTAATTATTTGTAAGTGTTTATTTTTACTTTGGCCAGTGAGCCCTTGTGAACGAGTGGTTTGCAGTGCTCAGGTGTACAGGTGATGCAGGGGTTCCAATAATGACAGACACAAAGGTACGATTAAAACAGCACTTTAATAATGCTCTTTCGGTTTGAGACCGTTAAATAATAAAGCTGGCTCTACCAAACAATGGGTATTGCCAGCATATAACAAAAGGGGTTGCAGTCCCGAAATAATAAGACAAACACAAAACACGCAACACAGACACATAAACACGTCTCCTGACTATGTGTGCTGTTTGTGCAGGTGCAGTGCTCAGCAGTGGTGGTTTGTGCGTTCAGGTCCGGGCTTAGTGCTGGTTTCGTGCTGCAGATATAATTTATCAATGGGAAACACTCCATTCACATTTCCCATCCTCGTTTCCTCCCATTAACCACAACAAAGGAACCGACCACGGCATCACGCCCCCCTAAAGTACCCTAAGCCCCGCCGCCTTCTGATAGCTAGTTCAATCACGCCTCCTCCAATTCATGACTGAAACTTCGCTTACCGTACTAGGGCGAGGACTCCTGGTACTGTGACATCGCCCCCTTCCTGAATGGCCGGCTTCCGACTGCCCCTGGAAAGAACTGCCCAACCATTCAGTACGAAGCATGCAGTTTCTGTTGTACAGTGCCCTCACCAGTCGAGAGGGAGATTGTTGATTCAGATTCATTCGCTCTCTGTCACATATCCCACCGCTCAGAGTGGAGCCGAAGGAACACTCGGCTGAATCTACCTTAACCCATTACACCCCCCTCCCGGGAAAAGTAATCCGCATTTTGGTGATCTTTCCCTGCACGGTGTGCCATGAAATACATGAAGGGTTGCAATGCCAGATACCACCGAGTTATCCGGGCATTGCTATCCTTCATCGTGCTTAACCATCGGGGTGGGGCGTGGTCAGTGACGAGATAGAATGAATGTCCCAATAGGTAGTAGCGCAAGGTCTGAGTGCCCCATTTAATGGCCAGACATTCCTTTTCTATGATGGAGTAGTTGCGCTCCCGAGGGAGCATTTTCTTGCTTATGTAGAGGATGAGGTGTTCTACTCTGTCGACCTGCTGGGACAAGACCGCCCCCAGACCACGTCGGTATGGAGGAGGAATTCCTTATCAAAATCTGGTGTGATTAGGGTGGGGGCTCGGCAGAGTCGTTACTTAATGTGTGGTCCAGTGGTCAAAGAAATTGTAACCAGGAGGTCCCCAGTTCAAATCCCACCTCAGCCACTGACTCATTGTGTGACCCTGAGCAAGTCACTTAACCTCCTTGTGCTCCGTCTTTCGGGTGAGACGTAATTGTAAGTGACTCAGCAACTGATGCATAGTTCACACACCCTAGTCTCTGTAAGTCGCCTTGGGTAAACGCGTCTGCTAAATAAGCAAATAATAATAATAATAATAATAATAATAATGGTATCAAATGCTCCCTGACATTCCCCTGTCCATTTAATTAAATTTGGTGCGCTCTTTGTAGTGAGGTTCACTAGAGGGTTGACCACTGTGGCATACTCAGGGATGAATCGTCGGTAATAACCCGGCCAACCCCAAGAGCGACCTCACCTGGGACTTGGTTTTCGGGATTGCCGCGTCCATCAAAGCCTGGACTTTGGTGGCGACGGGTTTCACCTGCCCATGTCCCATAATAAATCCTAAATATTGGGTTTCTCCTTTGGCAAATGCACATTTACCCAAGTTGGCTGTCAGCCGGGCTACCCTCAGAGACTGCAAGACGGCTGCGACCCTAGGCAAATGCTCTCGCCAGGTGGAGCTGTAGATAACCACATCATCAATATACGCTACCGCATATTCATGATGTGAGCGTAAAACCTGGTCCATTAGTCTATGAAAGGCAGCAGGCGCACCATGTAGCCCAAACGGCATGGTTGTGAAATGAAACAGACCATTGGGTAGAAAATGCAGTTTTCTCACATGATCTGCCGGTTAAGGAGATCTGCCAGTATTCCTTCGTCAAGTCCAAAGTTGAGATGAACCTCGCCGTTCCCAGTCTGTCTAGAAGCTCGTCGACCCGAGGCATGGGATATGCATCAAACTTGGCAATAGCGTTTACCTTGGGGAAATCAACGCAGAAGTGGTTGGTACCGTCCTTTTTGGCGACTATCACAATCGGACTGCACCACTCGCTTCTGGAAGGCTCAATCACCCCAAGTTCGAGCATCGCCCGCACCTCTTTGCGAATGCCACGTCGTCGACTTTCCGGGAAAAAACATCCTTGAACTCCTCAATTAACTGGCGCAGATCTCTCTGCTGATCTGGGAGTAACTGTTCCCCCATCGGCATATTCTGTATGCTAGGGGCTTCTATACAGGGTCCAAAATCACCCTCTACCTCGCCTGGGGCTATAAATAAGGCCTCCCTTGCCTGCCAGGGCTTTAATAAATTGATATGGTAAATTTCCTGTTCATTGCGGTGATCAGGCTGCCGAATTTCATAATTCATTTTCCCTATAGCCCGAATCACCTCATATGGCCCCTGCCATTTAGCATATATCTTAGATTCCGATGTGGGAAGAAGCAGCACTAACTTGACTCCTGGTCGAAAGGTCAGAATTCATGCATTTTTGTTATAATGCTGCTGTTGCCGGTGCCGAGCTGATTTTAGATTGTCTTGGGCCAAACGACCGACCAAATCCAGACGATCGCGGAGTAGGAGCACATGCTACACTACATTTTTGGACGAGCCTTTATGTTCTTCCCACCCCTCTCAACAGATCGAGGATGCCGCGAGGCTGTCGGCTGTGCAAGAGCTCAAAGGGGGAGAACCCTGTCGAACTCTGCGGCACCTCTCTCACTGCAAAAAGGAGGAATGGGAAGGAGCGCTGCCCAATGTTTCTGCTCTTGATTCACAAATCGTCTCAGCATCTGCTTTAATGTTTGATTAAAACATTCCACCAAACCGTCAGACTGTGGGTGATAAACAGATGTCTGGATGGGACGTATTTTTAACATTTTATACACCTGCTGTAGTGTTCGAGACAGAAAGTTAGTCCCATGGTCAGTCAGTATCTCTTTGGGGATCCCTACTCTCAACATAATCTGTACTAGTTCTTTGGCTATTGCAGCGGCACTAGTGGACCTCGTGTTGCATAATCCACCACCACTAATATATGCGTATACCTGGAGTCAGTAGCAAAGGGCCCATTATGTCCATTGCAATGCGCTCAAAGGGAGTGGAAATAATTGGCAGTGGGACCAAAGGAGCGGGGCGCACTCGCCCCGGCGATTCTCGCTGGCAGTCCGGGCATGTGGCTACATATTTCGACACTTCATTATGAAGCCCTACTGAATAAAATCGAGCCAATGTGCCTTCCCTCGTCTTGTCGGCTCCCAAATCTCCTGCAAAGGGGATATCATGCTCCAGCCTCATGACCTCGGGCCGACAGGAAGGAGGAACCATCAATTGTGTTACAGGCTGCCCTGTTCCCGTGGCAGGGTTTACCCTATACAGTAATTGCCCCTTGATAATGAAGTGCGGATATACCAGCGCTCCAGCACCTTCAACATCCTTAACTTCAATAGCCTGGACCTGTCCCCAAGCGTGCACCAGTGTGGGGTCGTTTTTCTGGTCCCACACTAGGTCCGCGCTTGAGCCCCACATGTCCGGTACATTGAGAGGGGCTGGAATAACCACTGCCCTGGATGGCCCAGTAACCTCACCCTCACACTGCATACCGACTCCCTTTGAGTGGCGTTTGATACCATCCGCGCTCTCTCCCACCAGTCCCCAGCCTCGTTTCAGAGCTGCACCTTCCCATTTTTCGATCTGTCTCTCTTTCTTTGTTTTCCTAGGATGAAAAAAGGGAATTAAACAGGTCGGCTTGTAAGGGGAAAATCTCACCAATCGTTTCCCCTGCTCTGTCTGCCACGTTTACGTGTGCGGTCGGGACTGTCGATACCGTGGCCAGTCCCAGCCCAGAATTACAGGGTGCGGCAGCCTTTCCACCACCCCCACTGTGAGGTGGCGCTGTGTCTGACCTATCGACACATATGTTTTTAGGGTGGGGTATGTCGCCGTGTCTCCATGGATACAGGAGATCGCCACCATGCCTTGTGGCTGCCACGACACACCGCCTAAGAGAGACGTTTGAATTAAGGTCTGTGCACACCCTGAGTCCACTAAAGCCTGGGTACACACAAAGATGAATGTATCCTATCAGAGTCACCTGTGATTATCATCATTGTTCAAAACTAACATTTCAGTGAAGTGGCTGTAGTAGTAATAAAAACACACACTACAGATATATAACACTTGGTAAAACATGAACTATCGCAAACACAATTCAACCTTTTGTACAATACATTTGCATACCTTAATTTGTATATACAGTATTTGCATTGGACTGAACACAAACTTGATTTCCATTACATGAGTGTAGGTGTTAAAACTTGAAAATGCTGATATTGGACTCGGCTCTTGCCAAGATAAGCACCAACTAAGACATGGCTTCTTTTACTGTAAACTGTGATCCATCTGCATCCATTTCAACTAGCCCAAAACTTCAGCTCGATAGTGACTCAGGCGTCCCAGCATCACCCCCCTCCGTCCCCCACTCAGCTAAACCCAGCTTACTTACCTTCCTTTACATCAACATTTTTTTTATTTCTACTGTGCTTGAGATCCCCAACCAGAATCTTTTCGTCTCAACCAGAGCCAGTTGCTGCTCCTGTCTGCTGCTTCAGATAGGTTCTTCACTATGCTTTTCAACTCTTGACCACTGAATCCGATATCTCTGAGAAACCGGGTTGTGGAATGTGCCACAAATCCTCGACAACTCACCTCCACTGGGTAAACCTGGACTCTCCATCCTCGCTGTTCCGCTTCAGCAGCTAGTTGAGCGTACCGAAGTTTCCTTTCATACACCTCATCCACAGCATCCTCCCATGGCACTGTTAACTCTACCAGGTGAACAAGGCGTGCTGATCCAGACCACAAGACAATGTCAGGTAGAAGGTTAGTGGTGGCAATCTCAGATGGGAAAATAAGCCGTTGTCCAACATCTGCCAGCATTTTCCAGTCTCTAGCAGCTTCCAGTTGTCCTAGACAAGTTTTGGTTTTAATACCTTTTCTTGGAGGTTGCTCCCCTGGATGGAGGAATGTTGTTCTTCGTGTGTCATTGTTGCAGGGCGGTAGAAAAGCCCTGCTATAAAATATATTGTTTAAATATGTTAGAATGGGGTACTCCCTGCCCCTGTGCATATTTTGTATTATTATTATGATTTACTGTTTAAAATAGGATGGTGAAAAGCCGTGCGGTTTGTTATTGTTTTGTGTATTTTAAAAACCTTGTGCAGAAGGTGACCATCTCCTGAGCTAATTAATTGATTAATTGTTGCTAATCGGGAGATGGTCACCCGTATAAAAGCCTGCAGCTTTCTGCACTCTAGGAGAAGGTGTTTGAGAGGAGCAAATGACAGCAAAAGAGAGCAACAACGAAACTGAAAGCAAGAACTGGATAAACTTACCCGTATAGGATCAGTGAAGGCGACTGCCCAGCCTGACCTAGATATTTTGTTTTGTGTGCGAGACTTTGTTTTGTTTACCTTTTTATTTTCGCTCTGTGAGCAGTATTTTTTTTTGTTCAAATCTTTACTTTGTATTTAATTAAAAAATATGAGCGCAGCAGCGCCGTTTTGCCCCGTACCTATCTGTGTTTATGTTTCCTCCCCTGTTCTGACGTCACCACCCACGCTACAAAAAGCTACCTGATCACAGTTATATATTGCTGGCATTGGTGGCAACCTGTTGGTCATGCTGCGCTTGTCTTCCAATGCTAAAGCCAAACATGGCAGCACCTGGTCATGACGCCAAGTAAACCGTCCTTGGCTAAGACACACCTTATGTCCTGTCAAAATGTGTCTTAATGTAGCTGGCAATGAACACAAAGGACACCACGGATCCTCCCCTACCCATAGATTACGGTTCTGTGGTGACAGGAGAACATCATATGTGGACCTGATGAGGAAACTGATTCTGCTCTGTTCCATTGTCTATAGATCTCACCAGCCAATCTTGCATTGTTCCACACTCTCCCATCTCGTCCATTCTCCCTGCTTGGCCTGGGAAACTGCCTTTACGCACCTTATCCCCTCCTCCTGCTTTTGCACCTTGTTGACTACCAGCTTCCTGGGGCTGGGGCTACTTTGTGCCATGTAGGAGAAGCTGAAATGAGACCAAGGCCTCCTCTTCCATGCTGTACTTGCCCCATGATATCACTGATACGAAGGGCAGCCTTTGCATCTTCCACAGCTTCCTTTGCCGGCCACTTTCTTCCAGTTTTCAACACAGGTGCTGCATCCCTCACACATTTGTTGTGTGACTCCAATCTAACCTTTGCACACTTAAACTCCTTGGTTAGAGCTGAGACTGGCAGCTGCAATATCCCTTTACCATACAGTCCCACTCTGCTGAGGCAGTGTGGAACTCCTAACCATTTCCTGACGTATGAACTGATTAATGCTTCCAGCTTCTCTACTGTTGTCAAGGAAACATCATACACAGTGAGTGGCCACAGAAGTCTTGGCAGTAGACCAAACTGAAAGCACCAGAGTTTAAGTTTGCCCAGTAAAGCGCCGCTGTCTATGCTCTTCAACCCTTACACTGCTTGTTGTCTCACTTCTCCCACATGAACGGTGTCCTTTAGGTCCCCATCATACCATCTCCCAAGACTTCTCACAGGCTTCTCAGACACTGTTGGTATTGCCTCACCATTAATGTAGAACCTCTTATCCACTACTTTACCTTAAATTATAGTGATGCTCCATGACTTAGTGGGCTTGAATAGCATTTGTGCCCATTCAATGTCATTGATTAGTTTGTCCAATAACCGATTAGTGCAGACTACTGTTGTAGTCATGATTGTCATGTCATCCATGTATGCTCTAATTGGTGGCAGTCGCATTCCAAAAGCCAAGCGTTCTCCTCCCACTACCCATTTTGACGCCCTAATAATTACTTCTGGTAGAGAAATGGTGCATCGTGCCATTATTCAAACGTATTAGAACATTTCTTGTAAATGAAATCCAAAAACACTGTTTGTATCATATTTCAGTTCAGAAAGTTACGCATAATTTGAGAATTGAGCCCTTTAATATTTTTACGCTAAATAATTTAACATTTTCGTACAGTCTATTTCATTAACAAGGAATTTTCAAACGTATTTTCTAAGTTTGTGTTCAGTCCAATGCAAATACTATATATACAGTATTGCTGTTGAACATGTAATTTGTGTAGCAGCCATTTTTACTTATTTATTTTTTAAAGGAGTCGTGTCACTGCCATAGTGGAATTTTCATTTATTTTCCAAATACATTTTTGAACACACCCCTGAAATAGATTTCAAACAGCGGATAGAGAGAAAACAAACATCCTAGAAGCAGTGGTTATCCTTTTTAGATTTATATAACTGGCAGAAACAGAATTATTACTTATAATAGAATTATCACTAATCATCTGTGACTTAAAAATAATTATTGATATTGCAATAATTGATTATTATTCCAATCCTAAATGTACCTTTCTCGTGTATGTTTTTTCAAGGTCAATAGGTTTATAAATCCCAACCTAAAAACATGGGAACAAGTCTAAATTCTGCAACCTCTTAAGATTATTGTTTTCATATTTCTCAGGTACGAAATGAACCAAAGAACATCACCATTTCTTGCGAGTACATTGCTAAAGTGAAAGGTGTTACACCAGAGAGAGTTGCTGAAATTACAACTCAGAATGCTCTAAAACTGTTTCCTAGAATTCACAGAACTGTGAAATGCCTACAAGAAGCCTTGTGATCTATTACTTGTGTGAAGGAGCATGGAAAAAGGATGGATTGAATGCAAATCATTAAAAACACCAAAGTACCAAAAGGCCTTTTTAAATCCTTCTTTTACCATTTTCCTCTTTCCATCAACAAAAAAAGGCACACTTTGAGGACACGGCACCTGTTTGCTGAAGGGATCATTTTGCACAGTTACTAGGGACAAAACTCAACAAGCAGAAAATAGTACATCAGGTTAAAGTACACATGAAGAGAAAACAGAATCAACATAAAGCGTTGTGAAAATAAAAAGACAGATATCATAATGTATTGCAGTAATTAAATATCTATATGTCTGTATGTGTTGTGAAGATGTGAGTGAGTATAGGCATCTAAAATTGTACAGAAAATGTATCATGCAAGCCTAGACTACAAAGTAATGTAGCAACATAGTTTGGATTGTGTCCTTAGTAAATTGTATCAGTGTTTTTCCTTATTTGCTAATATGTCATGCACTATTTGAGAAGCGGGCTTCAACTCCTCTAGCAAAATCTAATGGGACTTCAATTAGACGTGACCTGGCTAACATAATGTGAGATTTCAGGGTTCAGGATGCCTACTGTTTTGAGATAATGAATTCCTCATATTTGGTATGTGGGGTGAGGTTACTTTAACCTGAGTAAAACAGAGCTGCAGTTTTAATATTTGGTACATAGTCGTATTCTGTGATTCTCAGTTAAGTTCCATTGCCAGTGTTGCCCAGTAATAATTAACATGTATGTAACAAAATAGCAACAAGCTAACAAGCAATTGTGAGTCTTGAGAGTTTGAACAGGAATGCAGCAATTCATGTGTAATGTATTTAAACTTGAATTATTGTATTTGTTATCAATAATGTATTTAAAACATGCATTTGCATATCAAGGATTTATTTTTGTATTAATAAACAAAAATAGGTATAACCTATACACGGGATAATCTGGATGTACTCTATCAAACCAAATGCAAATTGAACCAACTGCTATTGCTGTGTTAATAAGGAGGCTGTGTGGTCCAGTGGTTAAAGAAAACGGCTTGTAACCAGGCGGTCCCCGGTTCCAATCCTGGCTCATTCACTGACTCACTGTGTGTGACCCTGAGCAAGTCACTTAACCTCCTTGTGCTCCGTCTTTTGGGTGAGATGTTGTTGTAAGTGACTCTGCAGCTGATGCATACCATAGTTCACACACCCGTTTCTGTAAGTCGCCTTGGATAAAGGCGTCTGCTAAATAAACAAATAATAAAATACAGCCGTGCCTAATACATAAAGGAAGATGCTATTGACAAGAATGTTATTGACACACATTTCAAAAGGCAAAAAATGCAGGTAAAACATAATCTTGTTAATAGCAGCTTTTATGTGTATAGCCATTTCTATAAACGGGCTAGTGTCAATTCAAAATCATCTGTATTATACACCAAATAAAATGTTTTACGTTTTGACGTAGTTGGATATTTATTTATTTTGTAATATTTTTTTGTTTTCGTTAATCACCTGCTATCTTTAGATGTCTAGTCCTCCCTTTGATTATAGTGGATTGAATACCTAGGCAGGGTTCTCAACTAAGCACCATTTTACACTTGTTACCCAACAGATGCAAATAAACTTGTTGCATCCTATTACAGTTGTATTCTATTAGTATTATTGCACTTACTTCAAACTATACTGTGTTTAAATATTAATCTGGCATTGTAACACTGTACTACCCTGGATAAAGGTGGCTGTCAAATAAATAAATAATAATAATAAAAGATGCATGCAGTTTTTTTGTTCTTATCCACAGTGTCCAATCATTACACCCCCCCCCCCCCCCCCCCCCAGTTATAGTCCTGTATTAAATAATACTGTTGTTGTTTGATTTGTTTAATGCATCTGACAATCAAATAAAAATCCTTTACAAATTAAAATGCAAGGTCCTCTAATGAGGACACTGGTGTCCTGCAGTCTGCATTTCTTCTGATCCTTATATAGAGTTTACATCTCAAAATAGTGTATACAGGCCTACTTTTAAAATCTACTGAATTATGTTTGGTGTTCCTACGTAGACTTTACCACTTACATCTCAAACATGGCAGTTAGATCTAAGCTCTAAAAAGCAAATACAGTAGTCTCCACATATAGGAACACCTCCTAAGAGAACACTTCGCCTAAGGGAACACCCTTGTGGTGAAACAGATTTTTCCCATTGTAAACGCTCCGGCTAAAGGAACAGGAACTTCTCTTAAAAGAACACCTTCTTGGCACTGATAGTGATTCATTCACAATGGATGCAGTTTGTAATCTGATAACTCGTCATCATCAAACTTAAATTAAAATGTCATATCATTGCCTCATTTTGTATTCTGATTTCCACGAGTGCACCTCATCACTACAAAATGGCATGTAAACAAAAGGCAAAATACGCCACAGTTTCTTTAGCTACAAAAAGTTGGAAATGAGTCGAGCTCTTGAAAGAAACCTGAATCAGACACAAGTTGCCGAGCCATGTGGTGTTTCCTGTTCTGGTGAGTTGCTTCACCATTCTGTTAAATAATGTGCATGTCTTATATATTGCTGTTGCATTTTTTAACATGTGCAGGGGTGCTGTGTTAATTTAGTTTGACAGTTAGTTTATTAACGTTAGTTTGTCTGTTACTTTATTATTATAGTTTATTAACATACACTTACCTATTACTTACAAAATATATTTTTGTACCAGCAGGGAATTGAACCCCATTTACTATTTACTCCTATCTCTAAAGCAGATTACAATTTACCCCTCCACTAACTGGGTTGGCAATGCTTCCTAGTAGGAGTACACGTCAAGTTAATATTTATTGCGAGAGGACATCATTTCAGGCACTATAATATTGTATATAAAAAACATTGCAAAAACTGTTCTTTTCGGCTTGACTGAAACAGCGCACTGTGAACATTGTGGTAGAAATTGGACAGTGTCAGTATAATCATTACGTTTTTTTACTGTCAATGATTGAAACGTCAAAGGATGCCTAAAAGGAACTCCCACAGGTCACATGTAATGGTTCAACTGAACCAAATGAGCCTTTGCTTCGTGACGCTCTTTGCCTCATTTGGTTCATATAGGGTCGAACCAGCTGAAGCTTTGTTGCCATCACTACAAATTGGCATAGGAGAACATTTTGTTTGTTAACAGTGTTTGTTAATGTAATAAGCAAAAGGTCTTGAACAGACACAGCATATGTACATGTTGTGGCAAAGCGGGAACTGCTTTGCCACTTTTGGGACCTTTATCACTGTCTTCTTGTGTAAAAGGAACAGCACTCGAAAGAGAAGGTTCAAAACAGGGTGGTGCCTTTATATTTATACAAAACAAAATATACAACACAAAAGTCTAACTGTGTATTTGGAGTACTAACTAAACTTTGACAAGTTTTAAAACAAGTTTTAGCCTTTGCCGATTTTACCAAACACACCATGCAAGTATCAAATACTTTTTACTTGTTCCACACAGGATCACAGAGGCTGACAGACAACTACCATACATCAGACTTATTTAAATGTACCTGCCTGTTTAATTACAGCCACAATAGTGCCTACTGTCGACTGCTCCCGACTGACGCTTCAGCATCCGGAGATCCTGACTCCCTCGGGTCCCGCCGTGTGTCTTCTCTACTCATTGTATCCCGCTTACTTCTGACACCAGTGTAGCGGACGGCTGTGTGTGAGGGTTCTGGCGATCAATGAAAAGGCAGACGACAGGGTGCAGTGAAAGCAGTGAAAACTGCTGTTTTATTTTGGCTCTTTTTATCAATGGATTTCGCGCTCTTTTTCGGTGACTTTCAAATTCAAAGGTGCTTTATTGGCATGACAACAATTGGTGGTGTTGCCAAATCTGTTAAAAGTACAGTATATAATATAAATATTACATACATTACATACATCAATATAAAAAAATAATAATAAAGAAAAAGTATAGTTAAATAAAGAGGTAGGAATGTAAAACGGAACACTGGTACATAAACCTTCACCCTGACCAGGTATTCTGCCAGGGTAAAATCTCTTTTTAGGGCCTGATAGCATTCAAGTTTGGTTTATGTTTTAGTTTCTTTGTCCCAATGAGTGAGGTATGAGTTTTTGAGGCAAGATATAATGTGGTTGACTCTGATTGGCATTGTTTTAGCAGTGCTGTCCTGAAGCTGTGCATTAGTTCATGGCCAGCTGGCTGAGGGGCCGCTTCTCTGGACTGAGCTCTTGGCTTGTCAGGGCTTTGTGATGGTAGACTTTTGGGTCGCTGTGGTTTAAATGAATCCAGTATTTTAATACTCTTTTTTTAATATTAAGAATCAGTGGGTAGCGGCCTAATTCAGCCTTGCATGCATGATTTGCTGTATTTCTCCGTAGTTTTAATATATTTTTACAGAATTCTACATGCAGGATTTATGTTGGGTGTTTGTCCCACTTTGTATAGTCCTGGTCTGTGAGTGGACGCCACACTTCACTACCAAAGTAGGGCAGCAGTGTGGAGTAGTGGTTAGGGCTCTGGACTCTTGACCGGAAGCTTGTGGGTTCAATCCCAGGTGTGGGACACTGCTGCTGTACCCTTGAGCAAGGTACTTTACCTAGATTGCTCAGGTAAAAACCCAACTGTATAAATGGGTAACTGTATGTAAAAATAATGTGATATCTGTATAGTGTGAAATAATGTATAATGTGATATCTTGTAAGTCGCTCTGGATAAGGGTGTCTGCTAAGAAATAAATAATAATAAATAGGGCAATGGGTTGAATAACCCTTTCAAATATTTTTAGTCATATTCTTACGGTGGGATTCATGTTATACAGCTTCCTCTTAATGGCGTAGAAAGCCCTGCGTTCTTTTTCTTTTAATGCATTCACTGCCAGGTTAAAGCTCCCTGATGCGCTGATGGTCAGACCCAGGTAGGTGTTGGTGCTGTGCTCCAGTGTGGTATTGCCCAAAGTGAAGCTGTACCTGTTTCCCTGAGATCGGGCTTTCTTCTGGAATACCATAACTCTTGTCTTGTTCAATTTAATTTCTCTGGCTTTTCTCTCTCGCTGTCTCTCACACCGTACTCCCAACCAGTGTTGCCAAGTCTTACGAGAAAAAAAGTGACACTGCCTTTCAAAACAAGCCCAAAACAAGCCCAATCCATTTCAGAGGGAGGGGAGCTCAGTGGGGGTGTTTATACAAATTCCATATATATATATATATATATATATATATATATATATATATATATAATGTTTAGTAGTTCTAGTTTTGCTGCATACAACATTAAATTACACATTAAAATATTAAAATAATTTGTGTGTACTTACATTATTAAAAAAAAAAGTCATCTTTGCTCTCTCCATCCTCCATGGTCTGTGCTGCCTCAATGTTGTACATTTCCGTGCAACCCATGACTCAAAAATTTAAAGCGACTTTTTTTATAAGCTGACTTGGCAACTGTGCAAACTCAACTCTTTCAATTGGCGCTCAGCACGCCATTTCATAGACGCTGACTCCGCCCACTCATCACCCATTGACCCATTTGTCTCCAGTCGCATTCACACACACACACACAGAAACTAACAGGCAGGAAGGCTGCTATAGAATAAGGGGAGATGATTAGCAACGCACAGTAACAGGTGACATTATGGGTACTGGAATAACAGGTGACATTATTGGTACAGTACACAGTTCCAATCCCTTCCAGTCCATAACAGTACATGGGAGGTAAACTGTTCGTTGCGGTTGCCTCGCCGCTATATTAATGTATTGTCTTGTTAGACTCCTTTAGGTTATTACGTCTGCTGCGTGCTTAAAACTTGCTGTACAGGCCTAACGAATAAAATATTTGCAATGTATTTCCCAAATAAAAGCTATTTTATAGTATTATATTTTGCTTTGATCCACAATAGCACATAACACTGTATTCTTAGCACAGAAAAGTATTTTTTTCTAGACTTGATTCAGAAAGGGGATATGCTGCACAGTAAACTACAGCCAATGTTCACAGAAATTGCAATTTAGTATTTGTTTGGGTTTAAAAAAAAAAAAGAAAAAGTCACACCTTTGTGGTCCAGTGGTTAAAGAAAAGGGCTTGTAACCAGGAGATACCCGGTTCAAATCCCATATCAGCCACTGACTCATTGTGTGACCCGGCCTGAGCAAGTCACTTAACCTCCTTGTGCTCCGTCTTTCGGGTGAGACGTAGTTGTAAGTGATTCTGCAGCTGATGCAGAGTTCACACACCCGTCTCTGTAAGTCGCCATGGATAAAGGCGTTTGCTAAATAAACACATAATAATTATCTTTGTTGCAGTAAAAATAATGATTGTGAGCTAAACCATGCTTAACGAGCGAGTACCAGAGAGCCACTTCATAATCTATTTAGCACCGTTTTCTTAAAGGTTTGATATAGAAAATAAACAAACAAATAAATAAATAAATAAATAAATAAATAAATAAACTATTTGTACTTATTTATATCGTGATATCACATTTCATTGGCTGTTTTACATTAGCCTGTTTTACATTTTAAAATCTAATATTCCACTGTCGTGTTTGGACTTTAATGTTTCAGAACATATTATTAAGCCAGGAGAGGCAAGACTTTAATTTATTAACAGTTATTTAAGGCTAACATTAAAGGTTTATTTAACAACACAACAATGTCTCTCAAAGCCAATGTAAACTGTATTGTTTGCATTGTTATATTTAACACAGGTTTTTCTTGCTTTTTAATGATATGCCACAGCAGTACGTCAAATGAACGCCAGCAGTAAGCGCAACTCATGCATCAGTAAGCTATGTATGACTCAGAGTGCTAGCATTTAACAAAACTGCTCGTTATCTATTTGTTTTATAGTTTAAAAAAACAATATTAAAAGAACCTCGAGACTATATAGTAAGAGAGGAATATAAATAATAACTTTCATTATACAGTTGTTTGTACAGTATTTTGTACCGCTCCGCTCCCTATGTATACACATTAAACACCCATGTCTGTCGCCGATTGGCTGTCGTAGCATCGGAAGTGTTTGGGCTTTTTGCTTGTCTGTGCTAGGTAATCGCTCATGCTGCTTGTCGGATACAATTTACACAAGTCTTTCTCTGTTTGTGGGATCAGGTGGAAAAGCCGGTAGTGTTATCAGCGAGCACTGCTGTTGTTGGCAGTATTGTATATTCTATATTTATGTGTTTTTTGTGTGTTGTATATCAGTACTCGACCCATGTCATATGGATTAATGTATTTCCATAGAATTGGTAATAGCATTCGCATTCACACTCCAGTGCTCGTATAATATTGAGTGTCTTAAAAAAAACAAACAAACAAAAAAACAGTTTATTTATCCGACTCAGGTTTCTTTTTATATATATATTTCAGTTCAATTTGGTATAACACACACGTTCCAGAGCGAGGAGGATTTCCTGTTTCTCTACACAGAAGACACAGTGATATTGCAATTTAAGCTGCATCATGGTGGCAAGCAACATACAGGAGCATCAGCAGCATGGGTGCGCGCCTGACAAAAACGACACGTCAACTACACCAGACGAAAAGAATGTAATCGCTCCAAATGGAAACCAGTATATGAACATAACTCCTGGACCAGTGCAGGTCACTATTGTTGATAATTCAATAGCCGCTGAGCATGAGATATCTCCCGATGAGAACCATACCATGTTGCTTGGGCAACCGAACCCACTTGAAACCAAACTTTACAGGCGTAGATTTGCAGTTTTGATAGTATTTAGCCTTTGTTCACTAGTCAACTCCTTCCAGTGGATCCAGTACAGCATCATCACCAATATCTTCATGGACTATTACAATGTGACAAGCAACGAGATCAACTGGCTGTCAGTTGTCTACATGATCGTCTATGTGCCTCTGATATTCCCCGCAACCTGGTTACTGGATAAAAAGGGACTTAAGATCACGGCGGTCTTGGGCGCAGGTTTGAACTGCTCTGGGGCTTGGCTAAAATGTGCCAGTGTGAGACCCGACCTGTTTGGGGTGACCATGTTTGCACAAACTATCTGTTCAGTGGCCCAGCTGTTCATTTTGGGGCTACCTTCAAGAATTGCATCGGTGTGGTTTGGGCCCAAGGAAGTGTCAACTGCCTGTGCCACCGCAGTTTTAGGAAATCAGGTGGGTGTTTTGTTAACTGAATGACAAAATGTTAGTGTTAATATCTTTTAAGTTATAACTTATGGTTTGCATTGGACAAGTGTCCCGTAACGCAGATGTAATTAAAAAAGGCTTACAAATAATTGTAATTAATGGAATATTTAGCAGAAGTCTGGTGGATTAATTGGCGATTAACAAAAGCAAACTATTTACTTTACTATTTACATAGGTATGAAACCACCAATACCTTTATATTTTATATGAACTGAAATTGTACAAGAAAAATCTGTTCTGATAAACTCTGTCTCTTTTTAATAGACAAATAAATATCCCCTCATAAATGTTTATCATAATGAAAGTATGGGATTAGCCTTGTAAAGTCCATAGAGTATAGTAAAGCATATTAATAAACATAATGAAGCATTCCTATGAACATCCATTAACTATGGTAGGACATTACATGCATAGTATAACCATTGGAACACATGAAACTTTTATAAGGGTCTGCTGTGCAGAAACAAGCAAGATATTGCATTTTAAACAAAACTCAGTGATATTAGACACTAAATTCTTCAGTTACGTTATTGGTTGGATCTAACCTGTCTTGAACAGTATATTTCAGGACACTATGATTAAGGTTTATTTACACAATCTGAATTTTAACTTTTATTTGGTATTAGTCTTTGTGTACACTGCTAATGTCCACTAGGAACTTATATGTACATTTTTATTTGAAAAATTAAATGACAGAATAGTTTGTTGGGGAGATCTGCTGGACAAGGGAAATAATGTGTCAGATGTCAAAGTGGATATGAGAATGGCAGTAATGAAGCCAATTTGCTTGAGAACATTAAAAGTAGACCGGACATTTCCATCAAAGGATTTAAAAAATCTGGAATTGATCTGATGCGTTCAGAAACCC
The DNA here is from genome assembly GCF_902713425.1 of Acipenser ruthenus. NCBI lineage: Eukaryota > Metazoa > Chordata > Actinopteri > Acipenseriformes > Acipenseridae > Acipenser > Acipenser ruthenus. The sequence continues at coordinate 28,195,957 of NC_081194.1, forward strand.
AGAGGCAGTGTAAAATGTGCCTGCTACTGGACTGTTCTGTTTTATGTTAAGCATTTTTTTTAATTAACAGCCAAAATGGTTTATGCCAGACTTGTTAGAAAGTCTGTTACAAAATGTTTGATTGTTATTGTCGATACGTTGTAGATACTTCTATTATTACTGAAGACACCCACCGTGCAGGTATTGCAAAGTCCATAAACAAAACAATGTTAAAATAAATCAGTTCTGTACCATATAAAACTGAGCTGATGTTACCAGTGCTTGTCTATTAACCAGTTTTAAATTGTTTCGAAGCAAATTAAACATTTTTTTCGGCTTTATATTGTTCATGTTTTCACATGTGGCAATACTGTCCTACATGATGCTGTGACCATTCTATTGTGTTATGTTGTGAAACATAGCTAAGTTTTAAAACTGACAAATAGCAAATGCTGTCTTAAAATTAAATGACATATAAGAATGACAAATACTGTAACTGATTAGAAGACCTTATTGTTGCTCTCCATGTTGCTGCAGTGACATTGTAGATGCTATAACGAGTTACAGTTTTAGCAGACAGATTTCATTAAGTAAACATTTGAATGTTTATGGAATTAAAAATATAAATGAAAAACTGTTTTGCATTTTTCTTTGTGAACGTGCTTAGTGAAAAACAGCAATTCAAAAACTGTCAAAATCCCCCATGGTTGCAAATCCGCTGAATTTAATACCAGCTACAATGTCCCGTTATACAGTATGTGCCCGCCCCCTACAACTTGTTTGATTGACATATAGTGATGTCATTTCCTCCCAGCCCGAATTCAGACTTTAGAATTCAGGCCTGCCTCAGGAGTGAAGTCGGACCAGATAATTTGGCCTCCCGCCCGAATTGGGAGCCAACTGGAGTAATTTAAATACATGGAAACGGAGATGTGGGGAGGCAACTCGAGCACATACCCAGGTTATGTGGTTCATGGAAACGTGGTATTATTGTTTGGATCCAAACACTTCCTAATACAGGCATACCTAGTTGCTGTTGGAAAGGGCATGGCAGCTGTAATGGCAGTAAACAGACAAACATTTTGAGGGGCATTGCGGCTATTGAGAAGGGTATCCATGGCTATTGCTGCAAGGCTACCGTTAATTCTGAGCCCTCACATCTTAATCACAATGAAACAGGGACAGTTTAAAAGTTGCTCACACCAAAGTCTTGATTATCACACATTTAAGCCATAGAATCATTTTAACAAAGTGTCTATCAGTATCTTTAGTTTTTGATTGGATTCTTTTGCTACCGTTTTATAAAGCCTATTTAAAAATGCAGCAACATTCTGGTAGAAATCTCTTGAGTATAGATTTCCAGTGTCCTGGTGCAACATGAAAAATCACTGTCTGAGAATCTTGACTATACCTGTATCACATAAGGCGTACAGACACTGGTGTGCAGCACATCCACATATCTTGGTACTAACCAGAAGCACAAACCTCTGTACAATGTGCAGTGAACACATAGACAGATGCATATTCGAAGTACTAATGTACCAGTTTTCCTTGTTTGCTCCTCAGCTTGGTACAGCTATTGGTTTCCTGCTGCCTCCGGTTCTGGTACCCTACACCAAGAACAATATAGATCTAATTGGCAGCAACATCAGCATCATGTTCTACGGTACAGCTGTGGTGTCTACTCTGCTATTCGCTTTAACAGTCATTGGTAAGCAAAACAGTTTTAAACTTGTAAATCAAAAAGGGTAAATTCCATGCCAAATCAGGAGCTGGCTCCAGGGTCACCATCTCAGAATTGGAAGAAAATACCAGCATTTGTCAATTTGTTCATTATTCTGTATTCCCCAAAATCAGTTTCCCAGCCGTATTATTTACAGAGATGGAGTATGAAACCAAGCAAATGCATGTATGATGAAAATAAGGCAAGTTTAAATGGATGAATGATTTTTAAGTATGGGGCCCAGTTTCACAATTTAACAATATCCTGGGCATTACACCAGTTACGACTTTGTTTCAAACTACTTTCATATAAAAATGTACGAATCTCATTATAATATAGAAGATTCGCGCTTGCCCTTGATGTATTTTCATTTTTTCCTGATTTACGATTTCAGTTTGTTATTTTACGCGTGCCCCTCACTGGCGTAGATTCAACTAGCTGTTCATATGTGAAACTTCCTGTTTAAACGTTTATGGGCTTTTAGTTATTTTCAATCAATCAATCAATCAATCAATCAATCAATCAATCAATCAATCAATCAGTCTTTATTTATATAGCACCTTTCATAGTGGACCACCATCACAAAGCACTTTAGAAGATAGTGAGGAACAATGCATAATACATTAAATACAGTGAAATACAGGGCATAGTATTAAATACAATATTAAAAAACAATGCAAACACATTAAATATAGGCATAATACATTAAATAAAAGGCTAGGATCAAATTAACTAAATAAACAAATGTATTTATTAATAGTCTATATTAAATAACAATGACAATAAATACATTTTGTTTTGGTTTCTTTTATATTTTAAGGTGCTTTATTTTAAACTTCACATTAATAATGGAAGGGAAACACTGAAACAAATATTTTTTGAATAGGGGAAGTTAGCAGGGTAATGTTCCTGCATGGGAGTGGGGGACAGCTATCGCAGTGCCCAGGGTCTGCGCTACGTTTAACACATCACATTCAGTTTGTCCTGTTTGTTTTTTTTATTTTCTGCTGCTTTGTTTTTTGTGATCCTAAGGTCATGCCATTTTTTAAAATGTCAAGTATCTGTTGCTTACAGTGTCCGAAATAATTTATTTTGTTATTTATTTCTTTCCATGTTTCTTTTCTTAATGTTTTTTGGCCCTGCGAGGTGTTAAATAATATTTCCTTATTTTTTTTCCATTTCACTAACAGGTAAATGTCGTTGTTACGGAAATTTGTTTTCCTTTTCTTTTTGACCGCTGCCATAGTTTCATCAAGGTCAGTGTCTGCAGAAGCTGTAGCTCCATCCTATTATATTTGCCTACTGCTTCTTTCTGTTCACTATACCACTCATTTATCTTTGCCAAATGGATCTTGACTTCGGCGTTGCTAATCTATTTATAATGCGATGCAAATTCTGATCTCTCCTGTATAATGAGCACTCATTTATGCTGTTTGTAAAATTGCAGTGATATTACGGTAGTTCACGAAAAAGAGCTGTTTAGTACATTGCTTGCAAAAATTCTATGAAGGACGGAGGCTACAAATTCGCAGTATTTACGAACACGTAAGTAATATTAGTGAGCCCAAGGAAGCTGAGTTATGAAATCTGCGAAACTTACATACATAACCGTCTGCTTGTTATTCCTTCCTCTATAACAGAGGTACTCAATAGGCAGACTCCGATCCAAATCCGGACCGCAAGTTCATTTTGACCGGACCGCCAAGTCATATGCTAATCTATGTTTTTACTTGCATTTACATTGGAAATGCTGTGAATTTATTCAGACAACGTAGTTCTTATGAGAGCAGGGGTGTGCGATTTTTGAAAAAAACTTGTTGTCCAAGGGACAAAATGCTAGAAAAATCTCCTTGTCCTTAAAAATGTACTTACCCTCTCCCCGTCGCACAAAAACACACACAAAAAAGTAGAATAACTTGTAGGATTTTGGTTTTATTTAACAGTGAACACAGTCAATCAATTGGTGATTAACAGGCCCCACCTCACCTCTGCACCTCTAGTACTACATTTTTAAAAAACAGCCATCCTTTTTCTGTAGATGTTTTCTCTATTTTACTCCAATCTTCTTCAGTTATTATTTTATTATTATTTATTTCTTAGCAGATGCCCTTATCCAGGGCGACTTACTATTGTTAGAAGATATCACATTATTTTTACATAGAATTACATTATTTTTTACACATTATTTTTACATACAATTACCCATTTATACAGGTTTTTTTTTTTTTTTTTTACTGGAGCAATCTAGGTAAAGTACCTTTGCTCAAGGGTACAGCAAGCAGTGTCCCCCACCTGGGATTGAACCCACGACCCTCCGATCAAGAGAGCAGAGCCCTAACCACTACTCCACACTGCTGCTCCTGTTAGTCTCTTCTTCATACCGTCATAGTTTGCTTTTCTAAAATTGTAAACCTTAGCTTTAGTCATTACTTTTTGAGTTTTAAAAATCACTTCAAATGAGACCATGTTGTGGTCTGAGTTTGCCAATGGTTCTTTGACCTCTAGTTATTCTGTGTTCGTTATTTGAAAAGACTAAATCAAGGCATGCCTCCCTCTAGTCGGTGCCTTGACAAATTGCGTTAGGAAGCAGTCATTTGTCATTTCCACCATTTCAATTTTGTCCGTCGTGCTCCCCACCGGGTTTTCCCATTTTATATGGGGGAAGTTGAAATCCCCCATTAGTATGGCTTCTCCTTTGCTACACACATTCCTAATGTCATTGTATAACAGATTATTTTGCTCAATGTCTGAATTTGGCGGTCTAGTCTGCTCCTATGATTATACCCTTTGAATTTTTGTCCATTATTTTGACCCATATTGATTCAGTGTTTTTTTCTTCGTCCAGATTTAACACCTGGGCTTCAAGACTATTTCTTATGTATAGCGCTACCCCTCCGCCTCTTCTGTCCTGCCTGTCTTTCCTATACAGTGTATACCCACTAATATTATATTCGTCTCCATCACTCTCAGACAACCAAGTTTCTGTAACACCTATCACATTGTAGTTACTTGTTAGTGCAGTAGCTTCAAGTTCTAATATTTTGTTTCTGAGACTTCTAGCATTTAGATAAATACATTTAATGGTCGTCTTACCTGAGTTGTTGCCCTTGTTTTGATGTGGTCTCCCTTCTGTTTTTTTTTTTTTCGGCAAGTCGTCCTCCCACGGAGGTGGAGGCGGAACCAGCAGGAAGTCTCCCTCTGCTGGCGGAGGTGGGAGCGACACATTGTCCTCCCATGGTGGAGGAGGTGGAGGAGGTGGCACCAGCAGGTAGTCCCCCTCTGCTGGTGGAGGTGGCTCCTCCCACTCAGGCGCAGGACATTCGGGCTCCTCCCACTCAGGCGCAGGACGTTCGGGCTCCTCCCACTCCAGGTCTGTGTCCTGCAAGACCTCCAGGCAGTGGTGCTCCTCATGCCCGTACTGCATGCAGTGGGTGCACCACCTCTTCCTCCCCATGTCTTCCTTCCTCTCTGCCTCACTTTTGTTTGGGTGGGGCAGATGGCCACTGTGTGTCCAAATGCCCCACAACCAGGGCACCACTCATCTAGATAGTGCCGATGTCCCCTGGTTGCAGCTGTTGCTGCTGCCTCTTGCCGCTCCCTCCCTTTTCCTCCCATCCTCTTTTTTTTTTTTTTTTTTTTTTTTTTTTTAAAAACGCTCACAAAAAAAAATCACTATTCACACAAAAAAAAAAATCCTGCAGTACTGGTCTGAGCCTCCCGGGGGCGCTATATCCCACTTCTGACACCACATGTGACAGGATGGCGCAAGGGATGAGGCCCAGAGACAGACTGCAGTTCAAACAAAAGACTTTTAATAAATAAAATACACAAAATAAACAGGCACGAGGGCCAAACAAAGGGTTCTCAAACACAAACAATAAACACAAAGTAAAACTTACAAAAATAAATCTTCCAGGCTGAGCTTTGTCTTCACTGGATTGCAAAATTAACAAAAACAGCACACAAAGAAAAAACACCCTTGCTTCCTCAGCTACCTCCCCCTAATGAGGGGCTGAGGCCTCCTTTTATGTCAGGTGGCTGGGCACTAATTGATTGTTAATTACTCCCACCTGACACAATAAACCTGGGCAGGGAGGAGAATTTAACCCCATCCCTGCCAATATTTACAAGGGCAGAGCCCTGCTCTGCCACACATGGATTTAACTAATTACAAAAAATTATACAAAATACTAACATTATTACAGTCATCAACAAATAATAAAAGCATTTTAAATTTTTAAATTGCTACATAAATGCAAAATTGAGTTAATCAACTCAATACAATAAAATGAGTGTAGAGTTGTTATTTTTATGCAACTTCACGTGTTAGTTCAGTGCTGGAAGAGAAACACAATTATAAGTCACTTCTAGAAAGAATTGACGCATCTTGGAAACACGTTGAGTAAATTCAATTTAAAACACAGTTGTCTTCTACTAACGGGAAATAAACTACAGTAGACCCCTGTTAATCCGTACAGATTGGAACTGTCTTGAGCCCGAATTCGTGAAAAACACGAATTAGCCAAAATTGACTTTACTGTTTGGGAAATCCCAGAGCTATTAATTGAAGAATACAATACAAATAAAATATAATGCCCCAACAACGGTCAAAATATATACTGTACATAATCAGCGTTGTTCAGGAGGCAGAGAAAGCTGGTTTAAAAAGTCACTGATCTTGCTTTGTCTTTAATTGTCATAACTGTTCTTCATATTCAGACTGCCAGGCTAAGAGAGTCATAAATCTGCTTTCTGTGGCTAAAAACAATACAGAGAAGATCAGACCGGCTTTGTTGGCTGACCATGGTTGTACCGAAGTACGGTTGACCTTGACACCCTCATCAATCAACACTTGTAATTCAATTAAGTAAATGTACCCACGTTGAATAATCCTAGAGCACTACAAGACATTTCCTGGACTACCCCCTAGGACTATACAAAGAAGGATAGGAAAATGATGTCACAAGTGGGCGGAGTTAATAAACAGTGGCACCATTTCTGGAGCCCGTAGAGCTCTTTCACAGCTCACTCGCAATGCTTTTAACGTATTTGTGCTTGCCCTGGCAAAATGTTTCTTGACATAATCAAGCATTAATTCGCATTAACACAACATCGCCGCAATGTATTCAGTACTGAGTGGGCTCCACAAATGGCGCCTATAATTGAGTACCGAACTGCATCACGGGATTGACTGTCCAATCTTTCTTTATATAGTCCTAGGACTACCCTGCACCAAAAGGCCTACTTCTTATTCAAAGTTGTAGCCATAAACAGTATTGTGAACAAGCGTAGCATCAGCAACCATGTCTATATTCTAACAATATTTGAGAATTATGGTGAGCTAGTGACAAAATATTCAAATATGTCAATCAGTTACCAGTTACTACCATATACAGTATATGATCACTCACGGTTTTATTAGAGCTGTCAGAATCTAATGCATTTTTAATCAAAAGCTGAGGTTGAGGTAGAATGCGAAGGGGGCCCAGCTGTTGCATCTGGGATAGGACGTCTTGGCGATGTCAAGTTCTGTGGACGAAGCTGTCCACTCAGGGAACACCTCAATTCTCCAAATAAGCTTTGCAAGTCTATAATAAAAACAGAGCAGAGGATAAAGTATATTCTTATCAAAATTGTCAGACATCTCCTGGAAGACAATTTTTTTTTTTTAAATATTTGTGATCCAAGTTATATTTTGTTGTTTTGAATACTAGAAATCACATGGCATCAACATTGTTAGCTTCGACGTATAAATAACAGGTACAAAATGACAAAACTGGATAATCAACTACAAAAATGGCTCGCTGCTGTAGTAGTGGACCACAAAAACACACATTACTCAAAATAAGATACAGAAGCAAGCTGATCATGTATGGCACCTATCTGACTGGACAATCGTTTCTTGTCTTCCTCGAGTTCCTCAATCCCCTTTTTAAGGCCAGTGCACTTAGAACATAAGTGCTCTTTGCCAGCCTAAATAATTAATTTAATCAAGCCATGTATTTACATGTACAGTTTTTAATTAGTCAACTAGGTGGTAGAATTTCTAACAGAAACATGCAATATCCAATTGTACAATTTTATGTGACATGACAATGAAATGGCAGCATTTTATAGGACTGTGGCAAGGTGGCTGATTGTGTACAGGTGCAGGAGTGATGCAGTGGGCAATGAACAAACAGAGAATTGTAATCTAGTTGGAAACAGTTTTTAATGATTATAATCCTGGTCTGGTCCTGGGTGCGTGCTGTAGTGCTCGTGGTGGGTAATACAAGTTTATTCGTGACAAAAGTGCAGTGCTGTTCCGGGTTTTGTGCTGGCCCTTGGCGACAGCTCCGGAACGTGATAGGCGTCTAATAATAACAATTATAGACAAACAAAACACTCACAGTACTTTTCTCACTGGGTCTCTCACAGGTCCTAACAGTTTAAAAATTCAAACCAAACGAAGGAACAAATTGCGATTCTCCGCCCCCTTTTATGCCGTCACACATGACCCCTTGGTAAACGAGTGCAACCACCTCTCCAATCTGCGGCTGCCACGTCGTTTCCCTTCCGGGTCAATGCGTTCTTGAAACGGAGTCTCGCCTTCATCCAGACTGGCCGACTTCCCGACCCTGGGAAAGAACTGTCAGACCAGCCAGTCCAAAGAACTCTGTTCTCACTGTTTAGCGCCCTCACAGGTCGGGAGGGAGATTTACAACCAAGATGTCACAAGGACCTATCGGCCTATTACCTTTTGCTGTCTTAGATAAAATCGCTTGATCAGCAGACTCGTCTTCAGAACAAGACAATTGTAAAATCTTCCTCTTCCTCATTCCTCTGACTCTGACTCAATCTCTTTGCCAGCTACTATATGGTCTATTTTGTTGAAAAGCTGTTCATTATCTAAACAAGAAAAATGGGTTAGACATCTAGGCCTACACGTTGACAAGAATCAATAAATTAGGTTAAAGACCCCTGTGCAATTGCCCTTCCCCACTTATCAAAACATCCAAACAAACCCATTAGAGAACAATACAGCCACTCATTAATTAGCTCCCTTTACTACAGGTCCTACTGAAACCACAAAAAAGTGCTAACTTGTATGTATTCATGGCCAATATTACAAATCAAGTTCAACATAACTGTTGTATAAACTTGCTGAGGGGCCTTTAAGATTATTATTGCCACAATAATGAATGGGCTATGCACGCTACCTCACAAAAAAAAAACAAAAAAAAAAACACCCTCTAACGAGACTCTATTTACAGGTGCACTCCACTTAAAGTATTACGTAACACAATCTAAACTAAACCATGGACAAACTTATAATTTATATAAAACGTACACAAAATAATAAGAATAATGATTCCCTAAAGAAGAATATAAAGTGTTTACATTCCACGACAACAATTAAACAGAATAATAAAACCCTCACTATAAAGTTTTTTTAAAATGCAAAAATAAATAATAATAATAATAATAATGTGATCCTGGGGTGGGGGGGGATAGTGTAGAGGGTGTGTGTGCATGCAAGGGGTTGCATGGTGGTGTGTGCATGCAAGGGTTGCATGTTGTGTGTGGAGGTGTGTGTAGGGGAATTGGGGTGCAGGTTTGGTGTGAAGGATGTGGGGGTGGGGGTGGGGGTTTGAGTGTGGGCGCGTGGAAAAGACCGGGAGAATTGGAGAAAGCAAGAGTGACAGAGAGGGGGGGGTGTGTGGTGAGATAGAGAGATAGAGTGGGAAAGAACAAAAGGAAACAAATGCTAATTGCAATCATTTTATTTCATTTTCGACTCCCAGTTCCCTTCCCTCACTGTATGATTTTATTTGATTAATTATTGTACAGAAATAAACGGCTTGAGCCTTTATTAGTCATGGTTTCAGTCTCATTTCCCTCCCAGAAGAACCCAAAAATGCTATATTGGTGTCAGAAAAAGTGGGATAGGAATGAGACTGGCAAGAGCAAGGATGGCAAGAGCAAGGTACAGGCCGAAGTTAACCACCTTGCGTAGTTGAGGCGGATGCGTCCGCCACACAAGACAGCGAGGGGGGAAGCCAGTGTGGCAGCACCAAGTCGACAGGGGCCACCGAGACTGAGGAGCAGCCGGACGGGTGAGTCGGAGCGCTTGGTCCACCGACAGTGCGAGGAGGCCCTGCGCAAGATTGAGGAGATCCTGCGGGCGATGGCTGCGGCCGAGACCGTCCACACTGACTGAGATGGGGGATGCTCCTTACGCAAGACGGAAGACGACAGAGAAGGTGGCGTGGCCGGCAACAACCCCGTAGGGCGCAGCGGTGATGTCATCTCCACGCATTAAAACAAACCGGTGTGATGGACGGGGCAGTTGGGAGGTTTTCCAGAGTGCTTTTGAAGCGATTGCGCTAGTGAATCTGTGGTCGGAGGCATGGAAGGGAGGCCAATTGATCGCTGTGCTAGATGGGGAGGCGCAGAGCTGCAACTTGACTCTACTGACGGAGGAGAGGACCAACTACACCGCGCTGGCAGCTGCGGCGGGAATAACAATTCGGACAGGCCGCATCCAGTTTCATACACGTGACACGACTGAAGGAGCGACGGAGGCAACCGGGTGAGTCCTTCGGGGCACTGGGCAATGATATAACCATGTTAATACAGAAGGCATATCCAGTGCCTTCTGTCCAACGAGGTTAGGGACAAGGTAGGGAGTGATGTGTTTATTGGGGCGATAACAGCAGAAGAACTACAGCGGCACGTCCTTTTAGTGGAGCCGAAGACATTAGGGAAGGCTGTACAGGATCCTTATGCCAGCCCAGACCACCCTTCCCCGTTCACAAACGGGTCGCGGTAGCCCAGATAGACGCATGGTTGCGCAGGCCACCTTGAAGTGACCACAAATGTAGACAGTGTGGCTGTTTGCCAGGGCCGACCAACAAGCCTGAAGCCAGGAACCCCGTTCGACTACCGCATGTGCTGGAACTGCGGGTTACAGGGCCACTTGGAAGCCTGCTGTCCCCAGTCACCCCGGGCCCAGAGGCCTTACGCTTCGCCAGCAGCAAAAGACCACGGGTCGGCCTAAGGGAGTGGAGGCCGGCCTACAATATACAGCTTACTCCCGCAGTGAACCAAGACACTGTGATGGTGGGGCTAGTTGGACAGGGCAGCCACATGCACGTGCCCTGCATTGTCGGTGGGGTACCGTGCAGAGCCCTTATTAACAGAGCCATCACGCTTATTCGGATGGGACTGTTGCCATACTGTGGAGAAGCCAGTGAAGCATCGTGGGCCCCGACTAAGGTCTGCCTTGGTTTCCAGCCAACTCGCGCCCATGCGGGGCCTTCAGGAGATCGAAATTAGCCTGGGGGGCATCAAGCGCCAGCAACCGGTTTGGCTCGCAGACATCGAGGAGGAGTGCATTCTGGGGGCCAACGTCCTAATGGCCATGGGGGCCACTCTAGACCTGGGACAGCAACAGCTGTGGGTACAAGGGGGGGTCGGTCCACTACTGCTGCAACCCGGGGGGGAAGATGCCTGCCAAGTCAGGGGCATAGCCCCAGCAATCACCAGCTCGCTGCCTGCTCACCAGACCACCGGCTCACCAGCTCGCCTGCCTGCTCAACAGTTGCCCTGGCTCACCAGCTCGCCTGCCAGCTCACCAGACCACTGGCTCACCAGCTCGCCTGCCTGCTCAACAGTTGCCCTGGCTCACCAGCTCGCCTGCCCGCTCACCAGACCACCGGCTCACCAGCTCACCTGCCTGCTCAACAGTTGCCCTGGCTCACCAGCTCGCATGCCCGCTCATCAGCTAACCAGCTCACCTACCCGCTCATCGGCCCATCGGCTCACCGGCTTGCCTGCCCACTCACCAGACCACCGGCTCACCAGCTCGCCTGCCCGCTCACCAGACCACCGGCTCGCCTGCCCGCTCACCAGACCACCGGCTCACCGGCTCGCCTGCCCGCTCACCAGACCACCGGCTCACCATCTCGTCTGCCCGCTCACCAGACCACCGGCTCACCATCTCGCCTGCCCGCTCACCAGACCACCGGCTCACCATCTCGCCTGCCGCTCACCAGACCACCGGCTCACCAACTTGCCTGCCCGTTCACCAGACCACCGGCTCACCAGCTCGCCTTCCCGCTCACCAGACCACCGGCTCACCATCTCGCCTGCCCGCTCACCAGACCACCGGCTCACCAGCTCGCCTGCCCGCTCACCAGACCACCGGCTCACCAGCTCGCCTGCCCGCTCACCAGACCACCGGCTCACCAGCTCGCCTGCCCGCTCACCAGACCACCGGCTCACCAGCTCGCCTGCCCGCTCACCAGACCACCGGCTCACCAGCTCGCCTGCCCGCTCAATAGTCCAACGGCTGGACCGCTCGCTAGCCTGTCCGAGAACTCACTAGTAACACCTCCTGGATCAGGCCCACCAGTTTGCATGGGAGAGGCTAGCAGGCACTCGTGTTAGGCAGAAATGGGCCTGTGACAGTGGTGGCCAATACACCAAACACTGCGATCCATTTTGGTGGATCTCAACGGGCTCCGTGATCCACCAGTAAGCCATGACCAACAATTATTAGCAGGATTTAATATAACAGCGTCCAATACGTAATAGCAATAATAAAACAAAACAACCACAACAACAAAAACGTAACAAACGCGCTACGCTAACTTTTTTAGGCATGTGTGCGCCTAAGTTTAAAAAAAAGAAAAAAAAGAGACGCGCACTACAATTTAGAGGCGCACACACACACAAAAATAATAATACAATTTTTGCTCAAATGTATTGTTGAATATCTAGATATATTTTTTCCTTCCTTTCTTACATAACACTTGTGCAGTTCAGTACTTTTGCATCAACAAAATAAAAAAGGGACAACTTTTTTTTTTTTTTTAAATCTGCCTGGTAGCATGTTCCTCAGAATGTGCTGCTTGCCCATTTTATGGTAGCGGGATGGTCTGCCTCTCCGCACATTGCGTGCCGTTTTGAAGCACTGTGTTTAATATATTTTCATGTTTGAACTGCTGGCTTCCTGTTAAAAATGCAGTCTTGCCTGCCGTCAGTTCCCCTGCATCCTGATAAAACGTGAAAAACATGGATTTTTTTAACATTGTCAAACTTAAGCCAGGGGAAATCTTTTAGCCACTGTTGGTTGAACTTGTATTTTACAACTGTGAACACGCTGTAACTAACTTGAAGTACCCTGTTCTCTTTCATCTTCTGACATACCTGCATTGCTCATTTCTTGTAAAGATGCCGACATATATGAATTTGTTATTTTCCTGATCTTGGTTTGACAAACTGTCTGGATACGAGTAGCCATCGCACTGATAAATCAGTGAAATTGGCAGTGTATGAGATTTGTAGTTTTTACTGTGTGATTAACAGTGGGCAGTGGATACCAATAAACTGCATTCCTAGAGTACATTACGATTGAGCTATGAGTTTAGATCCGACTGTGAGGTTTTGTTTTTTTTTCTTTTGTTTTATACTTTTCAGCTGAAAAAATAAATCATGTTTATTGTTTATAGTCAACCTTTAGGAATTTCTAGTCGCATACGTCATGCGCCTAAATTAAAATGTACGTTCGCACAAGCATTTTGTTAGTCTCATAAGCAGAACTGTTGGGATATTTTCATCTGTACTACTGGACGACACAGAAGGCTCTGCTCATCGCTGACACAAAAACTGTTGCATGCTTATATGCTAGTGCTTGTTCTGATTTGTCCCGAGATCCACCGAAAGTCTTTTGCGATCCACCCGTGGATCGCTATCCACGTATTGGCCACCACTGGCCTATGATATACGGGGCAAGGGCCGGGACTTCCAGCCAGATGAGCGGGTCTCAGTGCACTGACCCTGGTGGATAAAAGGACTGAGCCCTAAGCTGACCAGTCAGTGGGAGGGGCCCTGTGAAGTTCTTCTCCGGCTCTCGGAGGCGGTGTATCAGCTGAGGATTCAAGGGTAGAAGGTGGTCCTCCACCGGGACTGGCTTGCCCCCTTATTAGCCAGGGGTTGACCAAGGGGGGGACCACCCTTACAACACTGGACTCGGGTGCTACACAGGCATCGCTGACAAGGGTAGGGCCCACCGGTGAGGCGGCCCACCAGGACTCTGTGTCAGCGCCAACCACCCCACAGGACCGGCCTTGTGAGAAGGGATGCGTGGAAATGACTGGGAGAATTAGAGAAAGCAAGAGTGACGGAGAGGGGTGTGTGTGGGGAGATCGAGAGTGGGAAAAGACAAGGACAAAAGGAAACAAATACTAACTGCAGTCATTTCATTTCATTTTCGACTCGCAGTTCCCTTCTCTCACTTTATGATTTTATTTGATTAATTATTGTACAGAAATAAACGGCTTCAGCCTTCATTACTCATGGTTTCAGTCCCATTTCTGTCCCAGAAGAACCTAAAAATGCTACAATAATAATAATAATTATAATAATAATAATAAATTTAAAAAAAAAAAGTTAAGTAGAAAATATTTACTGTAAACTTTTCTTACCGTCTTCAGTTCAAACAGTAGCATCCGGGGGAGATCTTGACAAATGAATTGCTAACCAGGGAAATCTTAATAAATGTTACATAGCAAAGCCGACAGAGGGGACATACAGCATTCTATGTGATACAGAATGCTGTGCTGTAAAGTGGGAACAGCCACACGCAAGGATGGAGGTGCGTTATGGAGATTTTTAGATGGAGATTTTTTTTATTTTTCTTTCCCCCCATAGGTGACAGTTGCTTTAACAGGCGATAGCAGATGTGGATCGGGATTAACTGAAGTTTATCAGCCCTCATACACTTAATACGGTTTAAGTACACACACAGTTTGTTTACAAAAGGCAGCGACAACCGCATTAGTTAATCCTGTTTGGAACAAGTAGCAAATTTGGTTATTAATTCAGTTTGGTTACTTAATGCACAGTAGGTGCTTAGTGGATTTCTGCGCAAGTAATGATGTCATTGTTTATCAGACATTTCCGTGTCATTGTTTATCAGACATTTCCGTGTGATAAACATGACTAAAAAATAAAATATATAGGTGCCTGTGAACGTGTGGCTTGCAGTGCTCAGGTGTACAGGTGATACAGGTGCTCCAACAACGACAGACACAAAGTTACGGTTCAAAACGGTTCTTTATTTTATGTTCGTTCTCTGTTTTGAGAACGTTAAATAATAATGCTGGCTCTTCCCAGCAATGGGTATTGCCAGCATTTAAACCATGAGTTTCAGTCCCGAAATAATTGACTAGGATTCATTCGCTTTCTGTCACAGTGCCTGCTGAGCCAAGTTGATTTTGTAATATTGATGAATAGTAAATTCATAACAATAGTAAATAATGTATACATATAATATATGTATTTTTTATTTAATCAAAGTAAAGCTGTATAATAATAATTAAAAAAAAATGCTAACATTGTATTTTGGATTTGCAACTTAAATAAAATGTGGTACAATTCATGTCCCCAAACGGGACGGCAACTTGTTTTTCCACCGATACTGAACATCTCATCTGTGTGTTTTGGCACTCCAGGAAATGTCTCAGTAAATGACAAAGATGCATATACGACTCCTTAGACATGCATACATTTTTAATCCAGTCATTTGGAGACCACTCAAGTCGTTCCCACCAGCCTTCTGGTCGGAAGATCACCCAAATGTTTCGATCTAGAAAAAGCAAACCGGCGTCTCCGCTGGTTTTGCAGAAAAGAGCATAGCTGTGCTTGACAAACTCTTGATCTATTACGTACTGTACTTTCTTCCAAAACAAAAACACAGCCTCCATGGTAATGGTGGTCCGAGTTCAGTTGTTAGTTTAAACAGGGAGTCACTCACTTCAGTAATGAAAGGCGTGTGTGTACAACAAACAACTGCAGCGAGTGCAGTGTGTGGGTACAAAGCCAAAGTCAATCATGAATGCATTATTAGAGTGAATAAACAAAATATATCATGAAGCATTAACACCCAGTGCGACTGGCACAATACATCTTTATAAATGAGTAGAGCATTATATTTTGCAGTTAAGTTTTTGAATTGTGTGTTCGAGATAGAGTACGCAGGTTTGCAGTCATACAGTACAAAGCTCTCTGGTGTAGCTAAGACCTAGGAATTGGCAATAAGTAGGAACATTGTAATAGTGGATATGCCATGGAGGTAAATTATTACAAGTAACTTACTCTTGTGAGATTTTATGCATAGTGGGTTCATGCCTGAAAATAGCATAACTAGGAAATGTTCCCAATAATAAATTATTATTTTGGAAAGGCGTATCATTTAAAATCTAGTATTTTTTGTCCCCTCTTCATATGTCAATGTACAGTGTTACATATGTCTAGTTATACATTACTAATTTATACGTTACTAATGATCCTGCTTTATTTTGTTATAGTATTTAAGGAAAAGCCTCCACTCCCGCCAAGCCAGGCTCAGGCTGTGCTGTCAGAGAGCTCTCCCGAAGATTACTCCTACAAGCAATCAATAATCAACCTCTTCAAGAACTTTTCCTTTCTGCTTCTGCTAGTCAGTTATGGTGAGTAATACATAAATAAAGGTCCCCCAGTGGCTCTCATAGTAAAGGCACTGCTGTTCGGAGTGCAGGGTGAGCCATACAATTGTGGTTCAAGTCCCTGTTGCCAGTCATGGCTGGGGACATACAAGGAGGACTGCATAGGATGAGTGTAAAATCATCTAGGGGCATTGCTTCATTGTGCTTCAGTGTGCCCTACTGGACAGGTGTCCAGCGAGGCCAAACAATGACTTCCCAGTCTAGGTCCTTACCTCCAGGGTTTAGTAACATCTATTGCTTAAAGAGTGAAAAGATTGGCTTGACAGTGAGAGTGAAGGGTAACGTGTTGATTTTCAGTTCTCTTGATTGCAGTGGTGAGGCAGCATTCCAAGTGGGCATTTCAAACTGGGTAGGTACCATAGACACTGCCACTCTAAAGTAATCATATATGTATCCTCATTATAGATCAGGTTACCCACAGGTGTTAACAGTATCAGGGGTGAAAGTATTACAAATCTTAAAAGGAATTGACATAGTTAACCCATGCCAGTAATTTAAGTGCAGTAAAGAAAGCGGGGCCATAGGAAACAACTGGAACCTAAGTGGAGATAGACTTAGGACAGAAGGACGGAGTCGCTTCTTCACAGAGAGGGGTGAGGGCAGGGCTGCAGAATGTTCGCTCCCACACACACAACGTGCGCCAAAGGATTTAGTCTGGAGCTGAAATTTTCGCCGGCATCCAAAGGATATCATAAAGGTAAGTTCCCAACTTTCTTTACAAAACACTGCCTTAAGAGACTTTGGGACATATTTACTATTATCGGGATGGTGGGTATTTGGTTAAATGCGTTATTATTATTATTATTATTTATTTCTTAGCAGACGCCCTTATCCAGGGCGACTTACAATTGTTACAAGATATCACATTATTTTTCCTTTCTATGTATACCTTTCTATGTATTCGTTCCATCAAATGTTTTCAATTACAAATACAGTATTTTAAATGTATAATTCCAACAATCAGCTAGTTTATTTATTTGCTGCATAATGGCAATTTAGACTCCTGTTCGTACTTCTCCCCTCTATTTCAAACTTATAAATAATGTTATCATTTTAAACGTCATATTTACTTTAGATTTCCCCCGATACTGTTTATTTTATTTTTATAAAGATAAAGGTTGTTACTCAGAATAACAGTCAATGACATTGTTTGAAAAGTATTGTCTGCTATAACCTTAATATGTTTCAAATTATTTTTGAATTTTATACTCTCCTTTAAGAATTCAAACCAATTGATCCCTGTTAAGCCATTCATGTATCTCAAATTACAACTGAGACACATGTTAGGAGTAAAATTGATTTAATTAACATTTTTCTGTGAACTTTATTTCTCTGAAATCTATTGTCAGCTCCCGTGGTTAGGCGCCTGTCACAGATGGCTTTGTGTGGCGTGTGGGTGGTGACGTCAAGTTCAGGAAGTAACAGTCAAAAACAAAGTAGTCACTGAAACTGAAGGGTTATGGCTGCGCTCAGTGTTTTATTAAATAATAAAACAAAAGATTTAAGCAGAACACCAAACAAAAGGGCACAAGGGTCAAACAATAACATTAACAAGTGTATTGTATATAGCAATTGTTTCTCTCTCTCTCGACCGCCCGCACATAAACACAGTAAAGATTACGACGGACGGCTTTGTCCGCCCACATACGCATACAAATACAATAATACAGGGGCGGGGTGTACTCCGTCACAGCGCCTTAAATATTTACTAGAATAAAAGATAAAGCCAACATTATCACCTAGTAAATACAGGTGTCATTTACACAGCATGTTTAAATTAAATCCCTCCCAGCACACGCTGTGCTACAGTACCCAATTCGACCTTGTGTGTGTGTGTATTATACATGTAATTTTTTTGGTAAACTAAGATTTAAAATAAATAAATGCGCTTCATCAGCTGTCTTATCCATCTTGTCTCACCCATGCAGCTTTCCTATATTATAGAATGCATATCATGTTTGTCATTGACATTTTTTAAATCAGTTCAAAAGGACAGCCTTTTTACACAAAAAGTGTTTGCTACAAATGGCAGGTGTTTCCATTTTCATCTCATACCCCTGAACATCTCTTCCAAAAACTGTTCCTTTTTTTGTTTAAATCTCTGCTTTCCTTTAATTCTTTGTAGGTATATTGACTGGGTCGTTTTACTCTGTGTCAACACTACTGAATCAGATGATCATAGTGCACTATAAGGTATGTTTAACACAGGCTTTTCAAAAGGCTTGTGAATACTTATCATCTGGCAACATGTAAAACAAACACAACTGACCATATCAAAAACAAACACAAATGACCACATCAAAACAAACACAACTGGCCACATCAAAAACAAAGATAAATCCTCAGTTGTTTGAAAATATAAAGTTGATTAAATGAACACAACAGCAAAGAAAACTTACCTTTTAAGGTCAGCATAAGCCACCTTGGCAGCTTGGTGCCTCAGGTATTACCCTAGGCTGTAGTGTACTTCTTTTTTTTTTTTTTTTTTTTTTGCATTTACATTGTGTCTTATTAACAATAATAATAATAATACACTTGAAAACACTCACACTGAATAAAAACTATCAGGCTACAGAGGATTAACAAAACATTTTTTTTCTTATAGACATTGCATATCTGTGGTCTTACCAAAAACTGACTGTAGCAGAGCAGAGGCCCTGCACATGGATGAGTGTGTTTGGTGGATGTCCATCTTGGCTCAGGAGGACTAGCCTGGGGCCAAGATGGCCACCATTTGCACAGCCACCCACTAAATTGGTGTGGCGGATTGTCCCACCCCTATATATATATATATATATATATATATATATTATTTGTATTTTTGTTTGCGGCGCAGATCAAAACGCTGCGTATTTGTTGTTGTTTTTATAATTTAAAAACCTTGTGAGGATGCGTGGCTGATCAGCTACTGATTATTTAACTAGCTGACAGTCACGCATCCTTACGCATCCAGACTGTGGCTGAGGGGTAATAAGATAATTAACAGCTAGTTAACCCCTCGGCCAGAATATAAGAACCTGCAGCTGTCCGTGCTGGGGGGAGAGTGTACAGCAGGGAGTACGGGGAGCGGAGAGAGCGAAGAGAGAGAGAAACTACATTTGAAAACAACTGCTAAGTATCGTGCTGGTGCTAAAACCAGCACGCTTATTTGTTTGTTTATTTGTTTGGCCAACGTGCCCTTTTGTTTTGTTGTTTGTTTAAATCTTTTGTTTTGTTTTATTATTTAATAAATACGCTGAGCGCAGTAGCATTCAGCTTTACCCGCCCATCCATTGTTTTGTTTCTGGTACTTCCTGGTCCGTGACGTCACCACACACGCCACTCAACAGCTGCTCGACCACAATTTGGCTTAATTGTTTAATTGATTGGAATGTGGCCAGGTGGTGATTGGATGATTAATTGTCAAGCAATCCCTGGCCACATGGTATAAAATCACAAATAAATGTTTGTTTTGGGGAGAGTGCATAGAGAGTGTGTTGGAGAAAGTGCATAGAGAGGGTTCAATGAAGGCCCTGCCAAGCCTGAACGTGATGAGTTTAAAGAGAAGAGAAGATTTCAGTTAAGCTGTTGGCCAGCCTGAATAGTACAAGGTGTGTTTTGTTTGTAAAATAAAGATATATACAGGGAAATGGCTTAGCCGTCCTGTGTTAGGAAAAATACTGAAAGAAAAGTCTAAGTTGAGTTTATTTGTAAATAAGTGTGCCAAGGTGCTGAACTGCAGTTACTGGCTCTGTGTGTTTGCTACTCCTGTCCAAAATGGGTTCCAGGAGACCAGGAGACTGAGTTTGTGTCAACTTTTCTGTATCAAACCCCAAGTCTCCCTGGTGTGCCATGCAGTGGCCTGAAACCTAGTCTTCTGAAACCAAGTACCAATCTACAATGTGGCTTTGTGTTTCTTCAGCTTTAGGGATCATAAATCGAGCCCTAAGAGTATAAATATGCACGGTTTGCCAGTCACTCACCCATAGAAATAAGTGAAGAATAACCCAGGAATATAACTAACATCTTGATGATTAATTTAATTGTATTCTTAAATATGGTTAAAGCTTAATAAATAAATAAAACATTTTACTTGAAACAAAAACAGAAATTACTGCCTCTTGATCTGTTACAAATATGTTGTTTTTTTGTTTTAACATGCCCAAGGGTAATTTTGTTATTTTGACACATCTTTACCTCCCAGATTTTTTTTTTGGCAGGTCAAGATGTTTTGTATCTGATCTTAAACCTTTTTTGTGTTCACTTGCTTTCACTAATTTATGTAGGATGAAGAAGTAAATGCTGGACGTATTGGACTTACTCTAGTGGTTGCTGGGATGGTGGGCTCCATTATCTGTGGCTTCTGGCTGGATCTCACTAAAGCATACAAGTATGTGCAATTCTATTCAAATGTTAATTAAATAACAATCATACACAAATTTCACAAAATGTTTAACACAGGACATTCAGTTGACTCGTGTACACAATATATGTTACAGAACAGTATTTCTGTTAGTTTATTTTTTAAACTAGCAGCAAATAATTATATTAAAACGGTCACAAATAAAATGTCTTCTGTGCAGAAACAACCAAAAGATCAAACAATTGGAATCTTATACAGTTCTGTTTGTTTGCTATTGGTGTTCAAGTAATAAATAAAATAATAACTGAAAAAGCCTAAATCTCAGTGGCCTAATTACAAAATGAATTCCTGCAACAGCGATTATGCAGGAAGTTGTGGTGTATCGATTCATAGTATGAAATGTACACCCCCACAAACTGATTATTCGATTGATTGGTTTGAGCTCTCCATAGTACGGTGCTAATTCCCTTGCAACGGTCAGTGGGGTTGATTTGGGTACAGGGTTCTCCCCAGGTCGGCTGCAGAGGATTGTCGCCCCCGAAACACAAACACAACAAAAAAATGTTGTGTTTGTTCTCGCTTCTAAAGTGTTGCCTTAAGCCCTAATAAGCAGAACTGTTTGTGATTTTTTTTCAAAGCCAGCTGTCCAGTACTAGTTAATGTATTTTACTGATGCAAATACTCTGGGAGTAGGTCGAGGGGCACTGTTTTTAAGTTTTTTTTTCAGCCGGTAGCAATCAGTTTTAATCTTATGGCTAAAATTGCTAAAACCTTAGTTTTCAGGTTCAAACATGCTTTTTGTTGTGTTAGTGATAATTTGTTTCCTTTGAAGTTACTATAATTCACTTATACTGTAATGGGTTTTTAATATTGGTTAGAGCAACTAATCTGATTTGGAAAGAATTTCTGCACGTGTGCGTGTAACTGCTCAGACACTTGAACATAATCACAAGCACTATTCAAGTTGAATGAGAAAAATACAGTTTTGAAGCACACCGATTTCATTTTACAAGTTCTGGAGTTTTGCAAGAGCAGTTTGGCCAGGTTTAATATATTCACCGTGTAGAGTGCGAAAGACAGTTAGACAGACGGACATGCATAAGGGTCCACATTTTTTAACAAGGATCCTGTGTGAAATGTGTGACATATATAAAAATTCCAATACTACAAAACTAGTGAGCGATAATGTAAGGAATCTGAAGACTACCCAAGTTGTTTCTTTCTTCTAACTTTACTGATGTGTTTTAATCTCTCCCTTTTTCCAGAGGGACCACTTTAATTGTTTACCTCCTGTCCTTCATTGGAATTCTTATTTTCACCTTTACACTCGATCTTGGCTACCTCATTCTTGTATTTTTTACAGCAGGAATACTTGGGTAAGATATTTATCATTTCATTTAGTGTTTCTGATTAATTGTTCATACGTGTACAAAACTGTGTTTTTAAGTTATTTACTGCTATGATAAAGGATTAATTCCAGAATACTTCATTTGTAATAGTAACTAAGACAAAATCAAGAATACCAACTTTCGAGAGCACCTTTGTATAGTTATGAAATATTATACAGTTATCTTAACCCGTGTTCTTTTTCTTGTTGGGATTCGGTTTGTTTATCGTTTTATATTTCAGTTATCACAGGGGTGCTGTTAAAGTCACCAGGATGTAAAACTGAAACGAACTGAAGAGAAAATGATCTACAAAGTGGTTCCAAGAGCAATGAGAATACATTAGTCAAGATGTCGCACTCCAGGCCCTTACCAAGTTGCTGTTTAATTAATACCAAGTTCCCCTTTTTACTGCCCATTCAGTTTAACTTTAATATCATCAGCACAATAAAGCATCCCTCACCACCTTGTTGATTTCATAAGAGAGACATTTGTCTCAAATTCAAACTTGTGCCTTTCACTTGGAATGCAGTTTTAGTAAAGCATATAGAGAGATTTAGATATAGAGAGATTTAGAAATCATAAGCGGATCTGTCAGCTTTCTGATAGTGGGCCCTAGGATGACTGACAGCTCCTTTAATCAACATTGAAACAAAAGTTAATATTTTAGGCTTTTCGCACAGCAAGAGATTACTGGTTACAAAAGGAGAATTAACTGTGAGGATAAATAAATTACTTGGTAGCTGTTTAAAGAATCCTCAGCAAATTCCATAGTCTTTAGGCGCTTTTGTTTGCGAAGTTTCTGTTGACGTAACCATGGGCAGCAACTGGTTCTGGCTGCATTTAATGAGGAGCTATAATTATTATTTTCCCTAAATCAGCCTTTACTTTGAGATTGACATTGCTTAGAGCTTGCCTGAGAATCTTAAGTGCTGGCACTGAACAGCCATCTTCAGTCCATTACAAATCAAGTGACAGTATGACCTTTCAAAGCAAGTTCAAAGCCAGGTAAAGGCAGATTTAGAGAAAAAATATTGGAGCAACAGCACTCATAACTAGTCAGATGATTACAAACAATTAAAGGGTACATTTCAAGCTACTCACTTTAACCTAGCAGGAAATACATGTGGCTGGATTTTGGCTTCTTTGGTTTGTCAAGTAGACAAATGTACACTTTCTCAGCATACTGCAGTACATCTTTATAGAGTATGTAATGTAAAAAAAGGTCTGAAAGTGTTTTAAATCTCTAGTTTGCTCCACTGGAGAATGGCGATTTATTCCTAAACTCTCCCACTATTTTCAGTTTCTTTATGACAGGATACCTGCCACTGGGATTCGAATTTGGAGTTGAAATGACATATCCGGTGCCAGAAGGAACATCTTCTGGTCTCCTGAACGCTTCTGCACAGGTACCTATGGAAACCGTCAGAAAAAAAGTCCTTCAGAAAAGAAGAGCCAAGATATGAAAGTTTGTTGATTTTGCAGAGTAGTTCTATTTTATGTATTCACCTAATTTAAAACTGTATAACTAGGAATGACTCACTGAGGTTCAACAGGTTCTACAGTCATATAAGAAATACACATTACTTTACAAGGTACAGTGGTGGCATAGAAGACTGTGGGTAAATGTAAAGGACCAAAACAACCATTATAACACTGTCACTGTCAGTGAAGGGAGCTAACCATTGGTGCTTGCAGCCATACGCACGGTACGCACTGTGCGTACCATTGGCTTGCAAAAATTCGGCTTCATAAGTGTGGACTCACATATAATCTCGTGCGATCGGTCGAAGCGAAACAGACATTTTAAGCTTATAGGATTGTACTGCTTATTTAGAGGTAGTAATGAGCAAGCGGAAGCAGGTAAGTTAGGTTGAAGCCTTGAAAAAGAGTGAAAATCTTCTGCTGTTCTTCCAGGATTGAGCCCGGTAATGCACATTATACAAGTTTCATTAGTATTTAAATTTTATCAGTGTCTTATATTAAAATGAATAATACATTTCCTAATCATTAACACATAATTGGCATAATTTTTTTTGTTAAATTTGGAATCGGCAATTATTCCCCATGCTGACTCGGGAGAGGCGAAGACGGACACACGCGTCCTTCGAAATGTGCGCCGTCAGCCGTCCACTTCTTTTCACTCTGCAGGCCTGCCATGCAGCCACCTCAGAGCTACAGCGTCAGAGGACCACACAGTTCTGGGCAATTTACAGGCAGACCCGCAGGCGCCCAGCCAATCCACAGGGATCCCTGTGTGCTGTGAGCCGAGGACACCCTGGCCGACCTAATCCCTCCACCACCCGGGCAGCGCTCGGTCAATTGGGCACCGCCACCTGGGAGCTCCCATCCACAGTTGGCAGTGGAATAGCCTGGACTCGAATCGGCAACCTCCAAGCTATAGGGCGCATCCTGCACTCCACGCAGAGTGCCTTTACCGGATGCGCCACTCGGGAGCCCCCAGCACATAATTGCCAAGTTGTATTATTATTATTATTATTATTATTATTATTATTATTATTGAATTGCCTGTTTCGTCACAATGTGCAAGATAAAAAAAAAGTTTATGTTTATACAACATGCTTAGGGGGTGAGTAGTGATTACATTAGTTGTAACTGTTGTGAGAGTATTATTAGAAATTGAACCAGAATAACAGATTTGTGAGAGTTTTTCCCCTAGTTTAAGTCTGTATTTCAAATAGTTTTATTTGAACCTTTTATTGTTGTCTTGGACTATTTGGCTGTCACTGTAGTTGCTGTTCTGTCTCGATGGCAGCGCGCTGTGTTTATTCATTTTTAGACAGGGAAATGATGATGCAATTTGATTGCGATTTTCTAATGTGACAGTGTAGGTGCTGTGAAACTCAGGAAAGAACGAAAATGCAGCACTCTGATAGGCTGAAACACTTTACAGCATGTTGATGCAGAGTCGTTATCGGCATGAGATGGGATGTCGGTGTGGTTCAGTTTGTGAAAGATTTCTGGGGGTGCTCCTGGAACAACTACACATACATGCACAGCTTTGAAAAATTGAGCAGAATCTGGATAATGATGTCTTTAAGTTTTAAAAAGGAAGCAGCTTTATCCTACGTGTGAGTTAACCAAATAAAAAATAAAAAATAAAAAAATCAATTGCCATTTTGTGATAAGAAATTCAAGTCACAAACACAAGACCATCTAAAAAATGTGTATTCATTTTTAAGTTGGATAAAGAGAAAATGGACAGCCCTTAGTACATTGTATGCTTTCCATCGCTCACCAATACACACTTCAGAAGCATCACAAGTAATGTGTTTAATGTTATATATTATATATAGAATATTGTCTAGAGTGCTCCACGAGAGGTGAGAGGCCTGACTGTACCCAATACTATCTATTAAATAAATAGTTCAATAAGAATAATTTAATCAGTATAGCCAATCTACATGCAATGTAATTTCCATCTGATACAAGGACATTTCAGATGGTTGTATATGCATTGCTGTGACAGGGATGGCGTTGTGGTGACGTCAGGCCAGAGTGAAGGAAAGAAAACAAACCCCAAAATACTGCAGTTGCAAAAAGACGCTGCGCGCCGTTTATTTTGAACAACAAAAATAAAATAAATATTTAAATAGAAAACACTGCTCACAGAGCAAAACAAAAGTTTAAACAAAACAAATCTCGAACACAAAACAACTAAACAGTACAGGTCAGGCTGGGCAAACGCTTTCACTGATCCTGTATTACTATTTCTCTCTCGCTCCACTTGCTCTCGTGCCTCCTCTGAACAGTGCAGAGAGTTGCAGGCTTTTATTTACTGTGGCCGAGGGGTTAATTGTCAATTATCTCATTACCCCCTCGGCCACAATCTGCACAAGGTTTTTAATTATTCCTGGCAGAGGACGAGCACTAATCTCGCCTCTGTCAGAACATTTTAAATAAAACAAAACAATAACAAAACATACAGCGCTTCGCCGTCATATTTACAAAACAATAAACCATAAATAAAACAATAACAAAACAATACATTGCACAGGGGCGGAGGGGAAGACCACGTTCTAAAAGTAAATAAACAAATACATGTACAGGGCTCCTCGCCCTGTTACAATTGCTATAAAGTTAAATGAAATATAATGCTTACCTGTCTTCAGTGTGTAATGCTCGCTTGCAGACAGCCTGTAAAATGATGATTGCCCCCCTTTTGTTTTTCCTTTGAGGTATTTGGAATTATTTTCACCTTAATTCAAGGGAAATTAACAACGGATTATAATCCCCTTGCCGGAAATATTTTCCTCTGTGTCTGGATCTTTATAGGAGTCATTTTAACAGGTTGGTGGTCCAATATTATGGGACAAGGCACAAGATACTTTTTGAGCTTGTCTTTATCGCTAAACACAAAAAGACTATTGTTTGCTTCCTGAGCTGTAATAGAGCTTCAAGGTTATATTTTTTAAAGCTTTTCATGTTTGGGCTCTGAATTGTATATTATTACTGCTACAAATAGCAGAAGCATGGTCTGTAGTGTTAGACTCTCAGAGTGCTCTAATGACAAGGTCTAATGAAGCTTGTGTTTTAATGGGGAGGTAGCTTGTAACTGAAATAACAGTCTTGGTCTTTTATTGTTTGTAAATACTTCTGACCTTTTACTTTTTAACAATTACATTTAAAGATACTTTATTTATAGTTTTTTCACATCATATGCATTTTAACACTTTTTCTAATTTACAGCCTTAATCAAATCTGAGTTGAAAAGACACAATGTTAATATGGGGATTACAAACAAAGCTGTACAAGCAGTAAGTAACAAAATATATTTTTTTTATTTACTTTGTTGGTGGTAGAGGAGGATAACACATTGACATTTTTATGTGCTTTATTATATTATTAATAATCTAAAAACATTTGCTGAAAAAATCCTAGTTGGAGCATGAGGCCAGGTTTTACTACTTTTGTAGCTAGGTTACCAGCACCACAGTGTTTCTAAAAAGGTTATGGTTCTCACACGCTGAGAACTAAATCAATTTAGCTCAGTAATACTAATTAAATACTCACCCATAAACACACAGCAGGTTACAGAATTATATAATTACCAGTTTGTGTTAAAGTGAGAGCCAACTGCTTTACATTGCTGTATGTCAAAGGCTAGACCCCTATCTATGTTCGGGTTGGAATCATGCAATTCAGTAACAGTTGCTAACCCACGCTTTTTAAACTTCCTTGTTGCCCTCAGGTTCCTGTTGAGAGCCCGTCTGAGCCACCCACCAATGGCATCCTGTTAAAATCAGCACTGGTCTCCCACGAAACATCAATATAAAAACTGAGGAGGGACAGAGAAAGAGAGTGTTGAAGTGAAACAGCACAACATTTTGCTTCTGATCCAAGTCTGTAACAGGAAACTGCCCCCTGAGGTCACTCGAAATGTATTTTTTTTATATATATTTACTTTTTCATGTATTTTTACAGCATGAATAAGCTTTTATTTTAATTTTAATTTTAACAGCTATCATTTTGTAATCTATCTTTATTCCGCTGTGTCGCTGAGCGGAATAAAGATAGATTACAACAATTTAGGTTTGTACTTTTATTCATTCATTGTACTTGTTACATAAACAATAAACTACCCATGTGTCCAGCCATCCTTGTGAGCATGGACAGTTCATATAGAAACATATTTAGATGCTGCTATTATATTTAGGAATTAATTTCTTGCTGTCTTTGCGCTGTGCTTTGTTTTCTGAGTTTAGTTCGTGATTGCCCAATTAAGCTTCCTACTCTCCCTGGTTATCCCCTGTGTGGGATGCATATCACTTGGCAACAGTGATACAATGGAGGCACCTGAGCATACAGTGAAAACCACTTAATAGAATCAATGGAAATTGCAATCAAAAACTGCATTAATTTATCTTCAACCAATGTAAAATCTAAAACCTTATTGAATCAACAGGTTTAGGTGATCAAAATAAAGATATACAAACATGAGCACATTTCATTGTACAGCTATTATAATAAGTGCTCAATTCAGGTAACCAGTAACAGTATTCTGTGTTTTCCACTATACAGTAGTCTCTGGCTAAGAGAACACCCCTCGGGGAAGCAAGTGAAGTGTTCTCTTAGCCAAAGTGTTCTCTAAGACAGAGTTGACCACCGGAGACAATATGCCAAGGACAACCAATAAGTATTATTACTTATGTCATGACGCATGTGCATCAACATAAAAAAAGAACAGATTAAGAGAAAAGCAATAGGCAAGCGTATGTTAATGAACATAATAAACTGACTCAAACTAACGTTAATAAATAAACTGACAAACTAAATTAACAAAGCACCCCTTCATATGGTAAAAATGCAGCAGCGACTGTAACAGTAATTATGAATATGAGAATTGATTTTAACACAGTGGTTATTAACATAGGACCCCTACACCCCTAAAAATGCAGCAGCAGCTCTAGATTACTCTGGTGATGACAAGTCAGTTTTGAAAATACTGAATAAACCATTTGAATCTGAGTTTAATGATCAGGTATCTTGTTACAAAACTGTACTGTATCAGTTGTGAATCGGTTAGCAACGAATCGCTATTGGTGCCAAAAAGGTGTTCTTTTAAGCGAAGTTCCTGTTCCTTTAGGCGGAGCATTTACAATGGGAAAATTGAGTTTCACCACAAGGTTGTTCCCTAAGCCGAAGTGTTCTCTTAGGTGTTTCTATACACAGAGACTGCTGTATCTAGAGAACCATATACCCAGCTGTGAGGAAAATTAATTTAAAGATCTAAAAGCAAACCCAGAACTGATTTCCACTACAAGTATCTAACAATAGAGATAACTCCTTCCAATACTGGTTCAAAGCACTTTACAGAAGGAGTGTCACGTACAACACATAGCATGCAATGGAAGCTACAAGTCATCTGTTGACTGAAGTTACAAAAAAAGTAAAAAAAAAATTAAAAAATACACACTGAGAGATAAAGGCTAAAATGGCCACATTTTAGTACGTTTAAAATTGTCATATTTTAGTGATTCAGTCAATCAAATAATATATGTATTAAAAAAAAAAAAAGACTACAAAAAAACAACCTTTTATTTTAGCAAATAATGTAGCTAACCTGTTTTGGGTTCCATTTTAAACTAAATATATAGGTTTCTTGCACAAAATGGAGTTGTAAATGGCACTCTATCAATATCTTTCTACTCTTAGTAAACAAATGAAATGGCAGAAAATTTTATGTTCTGTTTGGGTTTTTTGTGAAATGACAACTAAGTTGAGAGATACCGATTGCAAAAGCGTACATTGGCAAAATAAATTATATGTAGATTGATGTAAGTTTTGTTTATACAACAATACTTAAATATTAACAAAAAAGCTTTTGGAACCTGCAAAATATGTGAGAGTCTTTAGGGAGGTCTAATGAAGGTTAACAAGCAACTTAACTGTCAGTGTATGGAAACGAGGGACAAGCGATCTTCCCTTTCCTTTTTTATCTAGAGAATGGCTCATTAAATGTGTAATGTTTTGTCGATTATAGTGTTGTTACTGTCAGTTATGATTTACTGAGGTATGTGAATTATCAAGTTTAATGGCACAAAATGAATAACATGAAAACACAAGATTACATGCACATCTTAAACTTCTGTATTTATTCATTCATTTAGGATAAATGTTAGTAATTATTATATACTTGAAGAATATATATATATGCTGTATTTTGTAGCTGCTTCACATGTATTAAGAAGTAAATGATAAACATATCCTATATATGACTGAAATGGCAATCTGTACTCCAACTGTGTGAAAAATGTTCTGGATTCTTTAGGATTTCTGCCAGGTATGGATAAAAGGTACTGACAGAATGTTAAAGTTTATATTATCTACATGTTACTAATATTTAATATCCTGATATGTGCATGATGTATCTTTCTTTATTGCAGGCACTGCTTATATCATTATTTGCCTTGCTTACTTACTATTCAGAAACCCATGGGTGAAGCTTGTGCAATACTGCAATGCTTCCCTACCCAGTTCTCCTCAGTCTGCATTCTTTTTGCGGAATAGCATAGCAAATAATGCTTCATCTAAGCAAACACAACAATAGAGAAACATACATAACTTGCATATATTAGTAGATTACATGAAGTGTACCTTTAACTTACAGTCCACTGTAAAACTTGAATCAAGTCTGTTTTGTTAGACTACCTTTTGACAATCCATTACTTTTTAGACTGGACCTTTTACCAGACCCTTTTACAAACCAAACCACTGAGTTTGCTCATGGTAATTGGTCTAACCTGTTATACTACAATTGTGCCTACTTTTGCTTTGTTTAAAATGACATTTGTTTGTGTGATTTTATCTATGGGTCATTGTCACAAAGACGGCCAGAGTGGGTGGCGTCAGACCAGAAGCAGGAAGGAATACAGAGAGACGGTGGTTGTGATGATGAGCCGAGTGCAATGGCTGCACTCAGCGTTTAATAACAAATAAAAGGGTTGTAAACAGCACAAAACACGGGACACGGCACTTGCGCCAAAATAAAGAGACAGACAAAACGGACTAAACACTAAACAGACGGTGCAGGACAGACAGACGAACACGGTGAGTACAAACAAAACACTTATTATATTTATAATTACGCTTTTAACTCTCCTTCTCTCTCACCCGTTCTCCACTCTCTGAACACCTAACCCTGAGTGCAAGAAATGTGCGTCTATATATACTATTGTGCTGGGATTCAATTACTAATTAATTATTCACTTGAATCCCAGCACGTGAATTAATTCTGTGCAACCCCGTGCTCACATATTACATTTAACCAGCACGTGAAGTGATTTGTGCTCTCCTCGTGCCTAAATACAAATCTACACTTTTTAAATATACGTGAAACACAGACCCGTTTATATCCCGTGGATCAATCTATACACCAACATTAACATACGCACCCATACATACATACACAGAACACACAAATGCACACAGGGGCGGGGCACTTTGCCACATATACCCCCCCTTGTGCGCAGCACACATGGCCTCAACGGCCACCTCCCCCCTTAAATACCCAGCAGTCCAGGCCAAAGTCTCGGGCTGGGAAGGGAGGCTTCAGTGGGCCCATGGCTGGAAATGCTGTCAGCTCCCCTGCCGGTAGTGGCACGGCTGACAGCATGCTGGTCCCGTCCTGCAGCGAAAAAGCTGCGGGGGCAGGTGGTCCCCCGACCTCCCCCTTCTTCATAGCCGGCAGCTCCCTCCTGTGGGGCTCCGGCCACAAGAACTCCTGCAGCGAAACTGCTGCTGGGGAAAGTGGTCTCCAGACCTCCTCCCCCTTCTTTGTGGCCGACAGCTCCCCTTTCTGGGGCTCCAGCCACCGTACTCCCCGTGGTGGAAGTACGGGAAGCAGAGACAGCTCCTGCTGTTCTGCTTCTGGCGGTGGTGGAGGCAGAGGCAGCTCCTGCTCCTCTGCTCCTGGAAGTGGCAGAGGCAGCTCCTGCTCCTCTGCTCCTTCCGGTGGTGGTGGCGGAGGCAGAGGCAGCTCCTGCTCCTCTGCTCCTTGCGGTGGTGGTGGCGGAGGCAGAGGCAGCTCCTGCTCCTCTGCTCCTTGCGGTGGTGGTGGCGGAGGCAGAGGCAGCTCCTGCTCCTCTGCTCCTGGAGGTGGTGGAGGCAGAGGCAGCTCCTGCTCCTCTGCTCCTGGAGGTGGTGGAGGCAGAGGCAGCTCCAGCTCCTCTGCTCCTGGCGGTGCTGGCTCCCTCTGCTGTGGCGGCTGGGCATGTGTGCGCCGTGCTGCCTTCAGCAGCATAGCGAGAGGCTGCTGGGGGACACCAGCATCCTGCCCTTCTCCCCCCCAAAAATTCTCAGGGGGTTGAGCCTGTAACCCCTCCCCTTCCGGCTCTTGGGGCTGAACCAGCAGGCATTTTCCCTCTGCTGGTGGCTTGGGTCCCAGGGCTGTGGAAGCCCCGACTTGCCTCCCTTTGGGCTGTGGACGCACCGACTCCTCCCTTTTGGGCTGTGGACGCACCGACTCCTCCCTTTTGGGCTGTGGACGCACCGACTCCTCCCTTTTGGGCTGTGGACGCACCGACTCCTCCCTTTTGGGCTGTGGACGCACCGACTCCCCCCTCTTGGGCTGTGGACGCACCGACTCCCCCCACTCAGGCGTAGGACGTTCGGGCTCCTCCCACTCAGGCGTAGGACGTTCGGGCTCCTCCCACTCAGGCGTAGGACGTTCGGGCTCCTCCCACTCAGGCGTAGGACGTTCGGGCTCCTCCCACTCAGGCGTAGGACGTTCGGGCTCCTCCCACTCAGGCGTAGGACGTTCGGGCTCCTCCCATTTGGGCTGTGGACGCTCAGGCTCCTCCCATTTGGGCTGTGGACGCTCAGGCTCCTCCCGCTTGGGCTGTGGACGCTCAGGCTCCTCCCCATAGCTGCGGAAGGGACAGTGGGCGAACAGGTGATCCTGGTCGCAGAGGAGGCACCCCGGCGATGGCTTGTTACATCGCCGTGGATGCCTGGCCCTTAGGCGGCACTCCTCCTCCCTGTCCTTCACCTCTTTATCCGTCTCTGCCTCCCGCTTGGGCTGTGAAGGCAAAACCAGCAGGCATTCACCCTCTGCTGGTGGAGATGGGGACAGCAGGTACTCACCCTCTGCTGGTGGAGATGGGGACAGCAGGTACTCACCCTCTGCTGGTGGAGATGGGGACAGCAGGTACTCACCCTCTGCTGGTGGAGATGGGGACAGCAGGTACTCCTCTGCTGGTGGTCCTGCTACCTGGGCTGCTGTTCCATTTATGGTTGCCCCCAGGTAGCTGAGGACAAACTCCACACCTTCCTCCAAGGTGTTTGGGGTGTGTTCCTGCTGATAGGCCTCCCATCTCTCACTGTCCATCATCCACAGGGCCTGGACGACTATGGGCAGAGACTGGGCCTCCAGCCCAGCATTCTCCAGGAACCAGTCCCGCCATTTTGTGGCGTCTTCTGCCATTATATTTTTCTCTTTTTTTTTTTTTTTTTTTTTTTTAAACAAAACCCCTCCTGGTCTGACGCTTGGAGGCGCGGCTATCCCACGATGACACCACGTGTCACAAAGACGGCCAGAGTGGGTGGCGTCAGACCAGAAGCAGGAAGGAATACAGAGAGACGGTGGTTGTGATGATGAGCCGAGTGCAATGGCTGCACTCAGCGTTTAATAACAAATAAAAGGGTTGTAAACAGCACAAAACACGGGACACGGCACTTGCGCCAAAATAAAGAGACAGACAAAACGGACTAAACACTAAACAGACGGTGCAGGACAGACAGACTAACACGGTGAGTACAAACAAAACACTTATTATATTTATAATTACGCTTTTAACTCTCCTTCTCTCTCACCCGTTCTCCACTCTCTGAACACCTAACCCTGAGTGCAAGAAATGTGCGTCTATATATACTATTGTGCTGGGATTCAATTACTAATTAATTATTCACTTGAATCCCAGCACGTGAATTAATTCTGTGCAACCCCGTGCTCACATATTACATTTAACCAGCACGTGAAGTGATTTGTGCTCTCCTCGTGCCTAAATACAAATCTACACTTTTTAAATATACGTGAAACACAGACCCGTTTATATCCCGTGGATCAATCTATACACCAACATTAACATACGCACCCATACATACATACACAGAACACACAAATGCACACAGGGGCGGGGCACTTTGCCACAGTCATTTAGTCATGTTTTATTGGTAACTGGTTTCACAGATTGCTTATGACAAGACAATATTACAATGATAAATGTACATGGTAATTTAGCAATTTTCCCATGTTTATACTATGTATTTACCATAGTTTTCTATGGTTTGTCATATTTTTACCATACCTCCCTGGGATTTATTACACTGCTATTCTTTTACTGTGGTAAACTTTTGTAGGGGTTAACCCTTGCTGACTACATATTTTCCACTGTTAATACTGAGGGCAAAGTATTCAACCAGCAAGGTTTTATTAATCAAGCATCTTTTCTGACAATTCCTTCTTGTGGATGAAAAATGAAGTTGACTTCGCAATGTGTGTGTTGGGGGTGTGTGTGTGTGTGTGTGTATACAATATATAAACGGACTCATACCACTCACGGTTCTAGCCCCTTTAAAAACTGACCCAGCACACAGAAATTAGAGGTTCAGCGCTTATGCGCACTTTTAATTCACATAAAATAAAACAAACACAAAATAAACATCTAACTCTAACACAGATTATTCCCTGACTAACTCACAGGACGGCTAAGCCATTTCCCCACCAAACAAAAACCACACAGGTTTAATACAGCACACTGTTTACCTCACGACTGCTAGGAAGCAGAGCACCTCTTCTGCCTCCTTCTCCACCACAGCCCCGAACAAACTGACTGCTCCCCTTTTATACCCTGCGCCTGGTTCTAATTTAATAATGATCTCCAGGTGTAGGGAATAATTAAGCAATAAAACAATTAAGCAAAATACAATTAAACTAAACAAATGTGCATTCCACACATGTTTTTCTTCAGGGAGGCTTTAACCCCCTTCCTGCTGTCTCACACATCCACCCCCCCCCCCCCTCCCCCCTCCCTTGTCTTTTCAAGACACCAGCCATTCGACGGCCACCTCCTCCCCTAAAACACAACCACCCACCCTTGAGTCTATCAATGTCTCTTCGCCCTCCTCCACAGGCAGACTTGAGGGTGGGCCGGTCCACGTTCCAGCCCCGCCAGGTAGGGACCGCGCACCTGCGACGAGGGACCCCACCGGTTTGTCAGGGGCGACCGGAGCGACAACTGGGGCACTGGAGGTTGCAGCAGCGGGCAGAGGTCTGCAGCTGGGGCCCGGTGCAGCGACATCCAATCACCCAGGGGGATCAAAGTAGTGACCAGGGGGAGCTCAAGCGACGTCTGGGAGCAGCGCAGCGACGTCTTGGTGCTTGGGAGGAGCGGAGCAGGGAACCAGGTGGAGAACTGTGACCAGTTCTGCAGACTCCTGGGCTCCAGGTCTAGCGAAAGGAGGTCCAAGCAAACCGGAAGGGTGTCCAGGAGCAAGGGGAGAGGGACCGGACGCAGCGGCGCCAGACTGGACCGCAGGGGTGGTGGTCGGGGCTGTGGTGGAGGCAGGCTCCTCACCTCCTCCCCCTCTAACGGGCCACAGCAGCTCCTCCCCCTCTGGCTCGGGCGGCGGCAGCTCCACCCCCTCTGGCTCTCAGGACGGCAGCTCCTCCCCCTCTGGCTCTCTCGGGACGGCAGCTCCAAAAGCTGCGGTTCTGGCAGCCCCAGCTCTTGTTTCAATCTCCAGTTGCTATCCCGCTGCCTGCGAGTCGCCTCTGCCGTGAACTTTTCCAAACTCCTTATCAGTTCCGCAATGTCCATTTCTGGGTCGTAGGGGCGCCCACACTTTCTGACACCAAATGTCACACGATTCGCACCAGCTCAGGTTCTAGCCCCTTTAAAAACTGACCCAACACACAGAAATTAGAGGTTCAGCGCTTATGCGCACTTTTAATTCACACAAAATAAAACAAACACAAAATAAACATCTAACTCCAATTTTGGAGCGCTGACTACACAGATTATTCCCTGACTAACTTGCAGGACGTCTAAGCCGTTTCCCCACCAAACAAAAACCACACAGGTTTAATACAGCACACTGTTTACCTCACGACTGCTAGGAAGCAGCACACCTCTTCTGCCTCCTTCTCCACCACAGCCCCAAACAAACTGACTGCTCCCCTTTTATACCCTGCACCTGGTTCTAATTTAATAATGATCTCCAGGTGCAGGGAATAATTAAGCAATAAAACAATTAAACAATAACAAATACAATTAAGCTAAACAAATGTGCATTCCGCACATGTTTTTCTTCAGGGAGGCTTTAACCCCCTCCCTTCTGTCTCACTATATATATATATATATATATATATATATATATATATATATATATATATATATATATATATATATATACTTTGTGTATATATATATATATATATATATACACACACACACAGAGATTGGACAAAACATTTAAAACACCTGCCACGACACTGTTGATTGGCTGTAATTTCACCATGGGCAGCCAGGACATCATTGATTCAACTGTTCTCTAGAATCATCCATTGAGTTTGCACTGTTCCTTATGAAACATAAGTTATTTTAACAAAGCATATTCTATCATAGTGATCAAAATTGACTTGTAACAGGGAGACGCAGCTTTTGTATATTACAGATTTGCATAACAAATGGATCAATCGCATAAGGAACAGCCCATTTACACTAACATGCTCCATTTTGCTGATGTTTTGTCCAACATCATTATATACATCGTGTATATGTATTATACACTGTACTAGGTTACAACTTCAGCATTTACCATATATAATGTCACTGACTATAACTTGAATGTAAGATTGATGTAATTAAATTATTACTGCAAAAGATTATAACTACAGTCAATAAATAACAGTTGATTTGTACAAATGCATACTTTTTATGGAAATTCAGGAACTTTTCTGAAGATACAGTAAAAATTGTTTGAACACTCAGTATTTATTATTATTTATTTATTTCTTAGCAGACGCCCTTATCCAGGGCGATTTACAGTCGTAAAAAAAAAAATACATTTCAAGGATCACAGTACAAGTAATAATACAATTAAGAGCAAGATAAATACATTGACTTTGGTTCTAGCAAGTACAAATATGACAAAATACGATTCAATAACGGAGCAGATAACAGTGTCAGTGATAGTTACATCAGGATATACTGTAATTAAATACAAAATACTATAGATTAAATAACACTTGACAGATTAAAGTACTCTAAAGGATTAAATGCAGTAAAAATAGGGGGCAGATAAGAGCAAGTAAAGCGCATTTAAGGAAGAGTGATAAGTGTCCAGGGGAAAAAAGAGGAGTTCTACAGGTGCTGTCTGAAGAGGTGAGTCTTGAGGAGGCGCCGGAAGGTGGTCAGGGACTGGGCAGTCCTGACATCTGTAGGAAGGTCATTCCACCACTGCGGGGCGAGGGTGGAGAAGGAGCAGGCTCTGGAGGCAGGGGAGCATAAAGGAGGTAGAGCCAGTCTTCTAGTGCAGGAGGAGCGGAGAGGTCGAGTGGGGGTGTAGGGAGAGATGAGGGTCAGGAGGTAGCTGGGTGCAGTCTGGTCAAGGCATCTATAGGCTAGTACAAGAGTCTTGAACTGGATGCGAGTGGTGATTGGGAGCCAGTGGAGTGAGCAGAGCAGTGGAGTTGCATGGGAGAAGCGAGGCAGAGAGAACACCAGGCGAGCAGCGGAGTTCTGGATGAGCTGGAGCGGACGGGTGGTGGATGCAGGGAGGCCAGCCAGGAGGGAGTTGCAGTAGTCTAGGCGGGAGAGTACCAGGGCCTGGACCAGGAGCTGGGTGGCATAGTTGGTGAGGAAGGGTCGAATTCTTCGTATGTTGCTCAGGAAGAATCGGCAGGTGCGTGCCAGAGTGGAGATGTGCTGGGAATAAGAGAGGCAGGGGTTCAGGGTGACTCTGAGGTTCTTCGCTGAGGAGGAGGGAGAGAGTGTGGTAGATTCCAGAGGAACAGAGCTAGAGAGATCAGAGGAGGGGGAGGAGGAGGAGGGAAAGAAAAGGAGGTCAGATTTAGAGAGGTTGAGTATAATGCTTAATATGGCTAACTATGGCTCACAAATCAGTGTCAACTTTGACCAAATATACTACTTAAAATGTTGTTTTCTGTTTATTTGCTGGATAATAAGCTCTGAGATTTCAACTTATTTTTTATGTTTTAGACTACTACTTGGAAAAATACCTGAGCTAGTAAGAAATGCAAGTGAGAAATGTACACAGGATAATCTGGATGTACTCTATCAGACAACGAAAACAAATTCAACCAAATTCGCTATTGCTGTTACTAAAATGCAGACGTGCCTAATAAATAAAACAGAAACCGTCAAAGTATGTATTGTGATTATTATTTACCGATATGTTTACCGGAAAACATTTGTACTTCTAAAAAATCCAGGAAGATTGTGATTCACTGATCAGTATTCAATTATACAACGAGTTGAAAACTGCAAAGTTCATGAGCAGAGCTCTCCTTTGACAGAATCGCCAGACGCATGCTTCACCTACCCTGATCAGAGTGGACTTCCGCTCAATTGAAATCACGCATGTGTACAGGTGGATGATAATTTTTTAAACTACACTGTACTAACCTTTGAGCTGCTAAACAAAATGTTAATAATTATGCACACTGGTTTAGAGATAATATATAATACCGTTTAAAGAAATAGTTTAAGATCATGATTTTCTGTTACTTTCATTTTTATTTTGGAGTCGTCCTGCATACCCCCCATGAAGTATGCCCAGTGGTACGCGTACCCCCGGTTGAAAACCCCTGCTCTATGATATTAAAATCTAGACATCTTAGTTTATTTACATGATGGGGTGTTAATCTTCCTCCCCCTTTGACACCACAACTATGTCACTCTGAAAGCCAAAACATTGTTCAAATGATAGCTTTTTGACATTTGTAAAGGAATATCTAACGCTTGGAATAGATTTTCATACATGAGAGTAGCTGTTATTTATTTCATGCTAATATTGGACTCAGCTTTCTCCAAGATAAAATTAGATAGTAGTGGTGACAACCAACAAAGACATAGCTTTGCTGTACTATATGAGCCTTCACTGCTTTTCCTCCACCAAGAAACGAAGATTTCCTATTGGCCCAGTGTTGATGGCTGAAGTGTCATGCTGACTCCAGGTATCAGCGTATTTGCAGCCTCCCTGGCGCATCAGCACACACAATGGCAGCGATGCTGGCTCCAGTTAACAACCAAAGTGCGACCTCCCTAGGGCCTCAGCATGGCAGCCGTCTGGGATGGGTTTGGTGGGGCACTTCGCAGGGGTCATCAGGTGGGCCCCTCATGTCGACTAGCCCACATCACCTTAGGAAGGCTTGACAGTTTACTTACCTTAGCCATCCATTCCTTTTCATTGATTTTAACTTCCAGTCACCTATCTTTTGAGGTCCCCAATTGACCTCTTTCCTCCTCAACCAGACCCAGTTGCTACTTCTCTCTGCTTCCTCAGATAGAGCCTTCACTATATGCTGCAATTCCTGTTCACTGACTCCAATATCTCTGAGAAGCCGGGTAATGGAGTGCGTGACAAATACCAGACAACCCACTCTACTGGAGAAATCCAGACTCTTCACTCCCGCTGTTCCACCCCAGCAGCTATTTCAGCATACTGGAGTTCCTTCCCCTCGTATGCCTCTTCCACGGAATCCTCCCATGGTACTGTTAGCTCCACCAGGAGAACAAGGCATGCTGAGACTGACCACAGGACAATGTTAGATCAAAGGGTAGTTAAAGCAATCTCGGGTGGGAAAATAAGGCACTGGCCAACATCTACCTACATTCTCCAATCTCTAGCAGCTTCCAATTGTCCCAGGTGACTCTTAGTTCTAATAACTTTTCTTGCTGGTTGCTCTCCTAGTCGGAGGAATGTTGTCAAGTGAAGCAACTCAGGTTCAGAGCCACCTTACATCCTGTAAGAATGTGCTTCATGGTAGCCAGTGATGAACACAAAGGACATGCAGGGTTCTGTCCTACCCACACTGTCAGGTTCTGTGGTCCTGATTAGGAAGTTGATCTTCATCTGTTCCATTGTTCATAGGTCTCACCAGCCAATCTTACACTGCTCCACATTTTCCCATCTCAGCCATGCTCCCTGCTTAGCCTGGGACACCGCCTTGACACATCCTCTCCCCTGCTTTTGCACTTCAGTAACTACCAGCTTCCTCCTTTCAGCTGGAGCTGCTTTATGCCTCTCGGGGGAGTCGAACTGAGACCAAGGCCTCCTCTTCCCTGTTGTACTTGCTCCATGATATCACTGATATGAAGGACAGACTTTGCATCTTCCACCACATCCTTTGCTGCCCACTTTCTCCCAGTTCTCACTAAGTGTGCTACCTCCCTGTCACAAAGATGGCCGGAGTGGGTGGCGTCAGACCAGAGCCAGAAAGTAAATAAACAAAACGAGAGGTAGAGTTTGGTGGAGCTGAGCGAATGCTTTCGCTCAGCATTTAATAAATAAACAGAACAGAAAATAAAAGGTTTTAAACACAAAAACAGGACACGAATGAAAATGTGTCTATATATACTGT
Source organism: Acipenser ruthenus (assembly GCF_902713425.1). Classification (NCBI taxonomy): domain Eukaryota; kingdom Metazoa; phylum Chordata; class Actinopteri; order Acipenseriformes; family Acipenseridae; genus Acipenser; species Acipenser ruthenus. The sequence goes on from NC_081194.1 coordinate 28,236,044, forward strand.
TGTGCTGGGATTCAATTACTAATTAATTATTCACTTGAATCCCAGCACGTGAATGAATTACGTGCAACCCCGTGCTCACATATTACATTTAACCAGCACATGAAGTGATTTGTGCCCTCCTCGTGCTTAAATACAAATCTACATTTTTAAATACACGTGAAACACAGACCCGTTTATATCCTGTGTACCAATGACTATACACCAACATTAACACACGCAACATACAACACATAACACACAAAATACACACAGGGGCGGGCACTTCGTCACACTCCCTTATACACGTGTCACGCAATTACCATCAGTGTCCTTTGCAGGCGAAGTTCGCGACTGCCCAAACACACAAATACACCTTCACACACGCGCTTAAATACTGTTAAATACATATGCTTAATAAAGGTTGCAATAATGTCAACTTTATTGTGAAACCAGATTACATACGTCAGTGCTTGAATTACAGGTGGGCCAGGGACAGGCCCCATTCTTTTTTTTTTATTATTTGAAGGCACGGGTGGGGGGGGGGATGCTAGAAACCAGGGATACCAGAAATCTGTTTGCTCCGGGAAGATTTTCTGCCTTGCCAGATATTTCTTGTTTTTATATTTTTTGTGGGGAAAGTTTGGCAAAATAAACAAGACAGTTATTAACACCGCTGAATTAGCTTTACTTTTACAAACTGCAGCATGAATGGAAATGTGTGCAGCAAGAGACTGTACAAGTGAGCAGGAGTTTTAATTTCTCATGAAGAGTCCTGATTAGGAAGATTGGACCGGACCGTTTTTCTTCTTATATACTTAATTGTATATAATTAACAATTACAGTGACTGTCAACATCACAAACCAATGCTTGTTTCGTCATTCATTTTCGTGTTATACTTGGGTGAAGGCCGGTTGCTCGACTGAAAACCTGTTGCTAGGTTATCGCCCTATCAACACATTGTCAGCGTCCAATTGACCTGAGAAGTATTTTTGCAGAAATTGAGTCGTTTGAGGTGGATTTCTCGCATATAAGCATGTTTACGACATTGTCTTCTTAAAAGTAAAGCAGAAGTCAAAACTAACTGAAGCGCTTCATCTTCCATTTCTGTATTGTCATGAATATTATGAATATTGCTCCTGTGTTCATAATTAATCTAGAGCTGCTGCTGCATTTTTTAATGTGTGTAGGGGTGCTGTGTTAATGTGTTAAAATGTATGCTTGTTTTGAATAGTGTTCCTGTATTCATAATTACTGTTAGAGCTGCTGCTGTATGTATGTAGGGGTGCTTTGTTAATTTAGTTTGTCATCAGTTAGTTTAGTTTGTCTGTTATTATTATAGTTTATTAACATATCCTTGCCTATTGCTTTTCTCTTACTTATTCTGTTCATTTCATATGTTGATGCACGTGCATCATGAAATAAGTAATAAATACATTTGTATTTATTGATTCATATCGTGATTGGCCTTGTCATATTGTGTCCGGTGGTCAACTCTGTAAGAACACTTCACTTGCTTTCCAAGGGGTGTTCTCGGAGACAACTGTATTGACACATTTGTTTTCAAGAATATAATACACGCTACAGGGATGGAAATAAGACTCTCCTTGCATAGGACTTTGAAGACCCATTTCAGTTTTTACGAGACATTTTCTTTTTTCTGTTACATCAGTACAATGTGTACAGAGCCTGCAGCTCAGAAAACCTGAAATGGCTCAAACTGCAGTGCAATGAGTGTCTTATTTCAATGGTGCAGATTTATTCAGGCATTTCGTATTATAATGTACACATATTGCAATAATAAGCACTGTAATACATTGGGGTAAAAAATCAGATTACAAAAAAGATCAGATGGGGTTGTTATTTGTCTAGTAATGAACGCGTGTTGAGTCTATTGCTTTCCTCTGTAATATTGCAATGTAGCTCTCATTCTGTTATTTATTGACCGCATTCCAGAAAAAAAAAACAGTCATATATATTGTAGCATTTCAGGGGAAAGGACCAGACGACCGCAGCAAGATCTCATTCAGATGTTTATTCATTCAACGTCAGGACACCAAAACACAGCCCCGAGCTGCTCGCAGGCAGCACCTAAATAGAGATCCAAGCGGAACCGAACACAAATCACAGTGCAGCAAACACAGACCCCATCTACATACAGCTGCACTGTGCATGTGACACCCCAGGCAGTGCGCGAGCACTGCCTAGACACAAAACGCCCTTTACTCACAGATTCATGCAGGGTGACACGCAAATGGCGGGAAAAACAGGACAGCACACGCACACGCGCGCACACACACACGCACACGCACACACACTTAGCACAGATCACTACATAGCTCCCCCTCGAGTTCTCTTCTATTTCTTTGGTGCCCTCGTGGGATGGTGACTTCCTTTCCAAGTAAAGGGGCGCAATGCGCCAGCTGTCTCTTGAAGCGGGCCTCAACTCCGAGATATCCTCAGATGCCGGCTTGCCCCACCTCTCCAATTCGACATCTGCGCTTGTGGCGAGAGCTTCAGCCTTCCTTAACATTCCCTGGAAGGCAGCAGCTGAGCCATGCCGGTCCATCTTTAGGACACAGGCTGCGGCTCCGCGCCTTCAGCCTTTCCTTATGTTGCCCGACTTCCTTGAGGAAGTGTGCACCTCTTGGGAACATCCAGCCTCGGCGCCTAGTGTGTTGAAGCAAGCTGCTCACCTGGCTTCTTTGGAAGGCGCAGAGAAGCTGGGCATGGTGGGTTTTCCCCCTGTGGACTCCCCCATCGCAGCCTTAGTTAAGGCTCCGCCGGTAGGTGGCTTACCCAGAGACCCTGCTTGCCCTAATTAGTTACTAGTTACACACAGTGACCAGCTCTCTACTCCAGGTCTCCAGGTTCCAAGGGCAAGCCCTGGGCAGGAGCCTGGCCGGTATGATTGTGGCTCGCAGACAGCTCTGGCTGTCCCAGGCAAGGGTTCCTGATGCTGACAAATCAGTGCTCCTGGATGCGCCGATTTCACCAGAGCATACTTTCGGTCCAGCGGTGGAGGAGATACTTCAACGCTCCCACCGAGAACGTGAGGCGTCCAAGCAGGTGGCTGCAATGTTCCCTTCACACGCCCCGGCGCACAGGGTGCAGCAGGTGACACGAACGGTCCCAGTCCCCACCGTAGGCCACTGCAGCAGAGTGCCCCGCCTCAGCCTCAGCAGCTCCAGCAGGGCCCCTGAAGACTTGTGGCCTCAGACCCTCCGCTTCTCTCCACACCAGCTGCATACTGGTGTACTTGCACCTCAGACATCTGGGTGCTCGCCACCGTACACACCGGTTACGCTCTACAGTTCCGCATGGGATCTCCTCCTTTTCGAGGGCTCACAAATACATCTGTGACAGACCCTCTCCAGGCCTCGGTGCTACATCACGAAGTAGCCACCTTGCTCAGCAAGCAGGCTAACCGTCTCGTAGACCCCATCTTCCATGGGGAGGGGTTCTACTCGAGATACTTCCTAGTGCCCAAGAAGGATGACGGCTTCTGCCCCATCTTAAACCTAAAGCACCTCAATGGTTTTCTAAAGGAGAAGAGGTTAAAAATGCTGACCCACTGTCACATTCTCCAGTCGATCCAGACGGGTGACTGGTTTACCACAGTGGACTTAAGGGATTCGTACTTTCACGTTGCCATTCATCCAGCGCACATGAAATACCTCCGCTTTACCTTCCAGGGAAGCGTGTACGAATTTTCAGTGCTGCCATTCGGCCTCTCCCTAGCCCCCCGCACCTTTTCAAAGTACGTAGATGCCATCCTGGCTTCCCTGCGGCTGCAAGGGATCAGGGTGTTGAACTACCTAGACGACTGGTTGATCTGTTCCCAGTCGCGGGAGGGAGTAGTGGCCCATACGGCAATAGTGATGGAGCATCTGGCGAGGCTGGGACTCGCAAAGAGCAAACTGATACCGGTGCAGTGCGTAACATTTTTGGGTCTCCGGTTGGACTCCCTTGCAATGCGCTCTTACCTGTCACACGACAGAGTAGCAGCTATAGAAGATTGTCTCTCTCTGTTTCATCAGGGATCGAGAGTTCCCCTGGTGTGTTTTCAGAGGCTACTGGGTCTGATGGTCGCAGCTACATCAGCCATGGAGCTCGGCCTACTCTGTATGAGCACGCTCCAAGCATGGCTCAACGTCTTCCGGCTACATCCGAAACACGACAGATACCGTCGGCTGATGGTATCTTGTGCGTGTTCCATAGCCCTGCGTTGGTGGAGACAGCCCTCCCACCTCCGCGAAGGTGTGCATCTAGGAGTAGTGCTGAATCGTCAGGTGGTGACGACAGATGTCTCCAACATGGGTTGGGGTGCAGTCTGGGAGAGCAAAGGAGTCTGCGGGTCCTGGTCGAGCCCCTGGACGTCCCTGCACATAAATATGCTGGAACTACGGACAGTTCACCTCGCTCTCCAGCACTTTCTCCCGGAGCTCCACAGGAGACATGTGTTAGTCCGGATATACAACGCGTCGGTAGTGGTGTATGTCAACCACCAGGGTGGACTGAGGTCCCCGGGGTTGCATCGCATAGCCTAACGGCTATTGATTTGGGCCCAACAGAATCTGCTATCCCTCTGGGCAGTCCATCTCCCCAGAGTAGTGTCTCTGCGGACAAACCCTGTGTTCCTCTCCAAGGTGATATCAGTGTTCCACATGAACCAGCCTTTCCATCCACCTCCCTTTGCTACGGAGGCGGATAGGTGTTTGGATTCTCTCTGCCCATTGAGATGTTATGTTGAGCAGACCAGAGCTTTGCTTCATTCTGACCTGCTCTTTGTCTGTCATGGTACATGGACCCTGGGACAGGCTCCCTCCAAGCAGCGAATGTCGCACTGGATCGCGGACTGTCTCGACTGCGTATGATAATGCCAGCTTACCCCCTGCCTGGGCTGGTAGCTGTGCACTCTACCAGAGGGGTAGCCACTTCTTGGGTCCTCTTTAGAGGAGCCTCACTGTCTGAGATTTGTACTGCAGCTAGCTGGACTACACCACATACCTTTACCAGGTTCTACCACGTTAATGTGGTAGATCCCTCAGTGCCTTCATTGGGCACAAGAGTCCTTGAGGTTGCAGACTCCCATCACTGACCTTATCGGTTATGTGTGGTTGAAGTATCCCTCATTAGCTGTCCACTCATCTCCCTCGTGACGGCTTTGGTATACTTTCCCAAAAGTCTCATCAGTGGTCGTCTTCAAATTGAAAGGGAACGTTATGGATGTAACCCTGGTTCCCTGAAAGAGAAGACGACCACCGACCAGCGAGGTTGCTTCGGTCGCTTATGCGGCTTTGAGGCAAAAAGAGACCGAGCATTCTGCAAAGTGACTATTTGATCCCTCGGGAGGTGGGACCTGGGATGTCACTCCGTAGATGGGCCTATCTGCAGCTTTGATATAAAATGCTCAGAAATACCTACCAAAGGCAGGCAATATCCCAAAAGTATCGGCGGTGGTCGTCTTCTCTTTCAGGGAACCAGGCTTACAAACGTAACCTAACGTTTTCAGTACCCACATTTTATTTGTTTCAGGTATCTGGCATCAGATTCACAGCAATCACTCGCTTTCTCATTTAGCATCTCCAGATCAGAGGTTGGCTTGATTATTGAGGAATGTGGTCTGCTTTATAGGATGTATTGCAGCCCCAGGTTGTACAAGTTCCCAAGCTGTGCAGATGGAGACAGATAGCATCTCTCTTTGAAGAAGTTTTGAACTTTCCACTGTCTTGGAGCCCTAGATGGGAAGCATGTCATTATGCAGGCACCTGGTAATGCCGGTTGGATACCAATGTGGAATTTTCTTCTGAAGAAAGTGGATCAGATCATCTCCTTCAGCCCCTTCAGGAAGCCCCACCATTCTAACGTTACAACAACGTTTTCTGTCCTCAAGATCTGCCGTTTGATCTTGCATAGCATCAATAGGAGCGTTGCATTGATTAGTCTCGTCTTTCTGTTTGTGAAGATGAGCTCTGGTAATAGCCTGCCTGGCACTTAGCTGTTTCATAGAGGAAGCAATATCAAAAACCTCCTGTTTCTAAGAGCCATGTCATTCAGGTTGCTAATTCTGATTTTCATGTTTGCAATTTTTAATTCATCAGAGTAAAAATGTGTAAATGGACATCTGTTTTCAAATTCAACATTCAGCTTTATTTTCATTCCAAAGTTGAATTAATAGAGGGCAGTTCAGACAGTGTAACACACATAAAGAAAACCTGTACTTCCACAGCCTAAGCTGTTATAGCTTCAACACTTTTCCATTAGTTGTGTTTGTTAATGATATACTCCTGCTATAAATTAATATTAATTTCAATGCAAAAGACTCCCTTAATTAACTTAAATACAAACACTGTCATATTTCTCACTTCTCTGAATGTAACACACATAACACAACATTAAGAACTCTGGACATGTCCAAATCACTCCTTATGAATTAAAAAAAAAATGGAATGAAGAAAATCTTCCTTTAGGATGCATTTTGTTATATCGGCTGCTATAAAAATAAAAAACGTTTTCATCCTACAATTCAGGAGAGTGTGCTCCAAACTAACACACAGAACGCGGAAGGGGCATTTTTCAAAACAGCACATGCAAGGCTTACATAGCGAAAGGCTGTGCATGACAGCAGAGATATATTAAATGATTTAATTAACTATAACCGTCCTGAGGCCAAAACATAAATGAAAATGTATATCCTTGCTGACAAGTACCTAGTCTTTTGTATCATAAAATATAAATAGTGTTAATATGCTTTTGACCAACACCAGAACATTCTAGAAATTATACAAATATGTCCCTAGTTCAAAGATATACTAATTAAATAACATCATAAGAATGGTTTTACTTCTTGTGAATTCAAGTTATTATGGCCCAAACAAAAGAGTGTCATGACACTAAAATAACACCAGAGGTCCTCATTCCTAAATAAATGATTTATGTGTGCCAGCCGTCTGTTCTTCTAAATGCATTGCACTTGTTTTAGAGGCACATCACTTTATACTGTATTTTCAATATATATATATATATATAGAGAGAGATATTTAAAAAGAAAATCTGAGTTTTGTTTGTAAGTGTTCTTTTTAAATTGCTGCATCTTTCAAGTTTCCTCTACCTCTGTATGATGTTTACAGTCATTCGGAGAGGTTCTGAGTTCTGTTGCTCCAATACTGAATTTCAGTGTTATTTTCTGTACCAGAATCTACATGACAGTAACTGATAGCCCCTAGAACCCTAGTTGCCAGCTCCTTTCGAGTACTTTCTGAATCCAGATAAATCACATGCTGCAATATATAGCTTCAGCATCCATCAACCACTTTGCAAGCAATAGCATAATCAGCCTGGTTATGTTTTTGTAAAGCGCCGTTTGTTCCCTTATAAAATACACTGCAGCATTCATAACTTGCATAATAATGTAGTATTTTGTTTTTCAACTCAAATGTCTAAATGTAATATTCAAGAAGATTGGCTGCTGACCAACAGGTGTGAATTATTTTCAGTCCTGCCTGGGTGCTAAGAAAAATAAATTTCACACACAATTTCCCTCCTTTCTCCTGTAATATCGCGGCAAATACTTGTTACCCTGTGTCTTTGTTATTGTTCGGTTTAATGAGATTGAACATAGGCAACAGTAATAACAGGTATGTAGATAACAATAATAACATGAATGTAGGCAACAATAACATCACAAAAATGTGAACATTAATGTCACACGACAAATTGCTAAATAACTGCACACTTTTAGAATCTGTAAAATGCTATTTGAAACCTAAAGAATGCACATTTTGAAAATATTATAAATAATATGGCCTACCACCCAGTCCACTCATTTGCTACATTCAATTGGGAAAACAGAAACTAGCATAACAAGAGTCTTTGAACTTCGAAAAAGGTAATCTAGGGGGGGGGGTTTAATTACGTCATTGAAAGATACTCACTCAACTTGTCTGTCCAAACAAAACCGACCAGGTTTCTCTACCCCCGCCTGATTCCAAGACAACCACCAATCAGAGCTGGAAAAACGTTCCTTATTATGGATGGCTCCAATGAAATCAAAGGTATACCTCCTCCCTTTGTTGAAACAGCCAATAGGATGAATCGGAACGTTGATGGCTGCTGGGTTACAGTGTAACAGAATAACATTCCTGGTTTAACGACTGTATCTGTAGTAAAACAGCAAATATCTTGAGATATCAACAACCGAAAACCTCAAATTGCTTTCGATATGAAGAGAACATCGTTACATTTATAAGAATTGCAACAAAGGTTCTGCCAAGCAGATGCTGCATTGTAGAATACATGCGTGGGATTTAAACAAAACTGGACACTGCAGATTTGCAAGAATTCTTTTGAATGAATCGCTTGCTGCACAAGCTTGGAATACAACAGGATAAACAGTATTCAGATGAACGGATTCAATAACCCATACATTAAAAGCAAAACATGCTGCATTTATGGTAGTAGTATTTCTTAAGAGACATTTTATATATTTTTAAACGCTTTATATATTTTTAAGTATTAGGGGGGAAATGCACATTTTTTTTCGTGTAAGGCATCGCTGTTAATGAATCTGTATCTGTAGTTTTTTTTTTTTTTTTTTTAAATGGACACGATTTTTAGCTAGCTAGTTTATTACTTCTGTTTATTGAATGCATCTACATACATAAATAATAAATATATAAATACTAACATGAATACATCCTCATAAATTCATATTAGAATATTAACGCGTTTCTTAGTGTTGCTAGACAACTAACCATAGTCTGAAATGACTGGGTCCAGTTCGAATAGCACCTGCACAGCAGCTGCGAAAGTGAACAAACACTCTAGATCGAAAAGCACCAACAACTATCGTAGTAGTCGCGGCATTACCGGTGCAGAATCCGCTGCGAGCGGTTCTACAAACAATGCGAGCAGATCTTCGGGAGGAGGAAAAGAAGATAAAGATGGAGGAGTGCTGTTTTATGTGAACAAAAGTGGCTTTCCAATAGACAGTCAGACCTGGGAGAGGATGTGGACTCATGTGGCCAAAATTCATCCTGAAGGGAAAGAGATGGTGGATAGATTACGAATTGCTGCAAACCTACCTAAAGTAAGCAAACTTAAAGGCTTTATTCAATACGGTATAATAAACCAGTCGTACTAAACCCCGTACAACAATAATATAGTACTCTTTTTGAATGGTACTGTAGCATTTTTGCATACATACATGGGAAGCATGATCTGTCTTGTTCAACAATGTGCAAGCTTACTGTATGCTCTGTATTGTATTTAGCTACATTTGTATTAATATAGATATATAGTGGGACAAAAGTCAGTTTGTTTACATATTGTGGCATAGACAACGTCAGAATATGGAGTTTCACATTCTTAAAGCCTTCTGTTCACAAAGTCACTTTAATTCATTAATACCTGGATTTGAGTCAATGCACATGTAAGAGAATGAATGTGTTTTATTTGGGTGGCTGAATAAAATGCACTTTCAACTCTTAATGCACCTTTTATCAAATCTACAGTATGTGACTACTTTTAATAATTAATTTAATGAAAATGATCTTGTTTTTTCTCTGTAAATTGTTATAGCCCTGCTCTAGTACGTTTGCTGACACACTTCATCCCTTTTCTGGCAAGCTCTCTGTCCATTTAAAGAATCAAACAGCCATTCCAATGATCCAAAGTTTTATTTTCCTTTCTTTTATACATGGCTGGCAAACTGTGTTTCTCAACACGCAGTTACAGGAACAGGAACTCTGCTTGACAAGACTAGTACATAGATTAATTATTCCCACAGATTTCAATAACAATTTCTTTGACTTGTGATTCATTCTGGTGTTTGTGAAAGTCACTGAAGTGGCAGCACAGTTCCTCTACTTATTCACAGAGCAGGAATATCTGAAGCAGATGTGATTTCTGCATCCCTCCATGCTTGCTAAGCATGCCTAAAGCCTTGGGGGGACCACCCTTATCAGTCACCATGCCCACACATCATACCCAGTACCAATTGTGTTGAATTGAGGGCTGGCTGTGTGATGTGGGCTGTTACTGAGGGACAGATGGAAACCACAAAACTAATTTTCACTTAAATAATTAAATAATGCCCTAGATGGCTGTCTGCTGTTTTGACTGTAAATTCTGTAAGAAGCAGAAGCTTGGGAAGATAAACAAAACTTGTAACTTGTAATCGATGGGTTTTGTTATATTGGTACTGTTATAGGATGAACCTTCGGGCATAGCCCCTACACTGCAGTGCATGCCTGATGACATCATATCAACCACCCCTTGTGTGAGGACATTTCCCCTCAGAAGTATTTAAATCAACTACAAAAAACCATACCAAAGCCATAGGGTTAGAATTGGCTAGTGTAAACGGGGTACAAGAGTTTCATAAACAGATGCTTTGTTTTGTGAACCAACTGTGTTTCAGAACTCTAGTAATCCAATAGCAGTAGGTGGAGTTGCATGTTGATGTGCTACTGTAGTTCAGTTTGGTGTGGAATTGTATCATACTTTATCTTAGACTCCTATAACCTGCATGTAACTTAATAGGATTAAGGTGCTGTTTAGTAGACATGAATTTTGATTATGTTAATTACTGTTAATTAAATACTTATTAGTAATTTCTTCTTTAAATACAAAATTCCCTTAGTGACCACAGTATATTTATTTAATTTTAAGGAAATTCAATTAACATGAATTTGTCTAATTATGTTTTTCTTTTGAGAACCATGCTTGAGTTTGCGAAAACAGTGAGGCTTGCAGTTAAAAAGGAAATGAATGGCTGGAAAAACAACATCAATTGATATGCACCCACAGCGTACTTCTTCAGAATCGTACATAAGTTGTGCTTTTGAATAATTTACAATATTACTGCACTGCTATTATTCCTTATCCTCCAGTTCAATATTATGTCGATGTTAGGTGTTGACAGTGGTATTTACACAGTTGTCCTTGCTTTGGTGACACCTGTAGCATTGTTTAGTAAACTGGAGAACTTCTTAGATTAATTCTACATTTTCAACATTGTACAAACTGTAAAACCTCTTTCTCTCATCATTATTCCTCTGGGCGAATATCTGCTTGATCAAACTTCATTTTTATCAAACTTCAACTTCAAAGTGTTCATTTGGGATACAGTTCTGGAGGGCCTTTTGTTGAAAACTTAATTTTTGTATTATTTGCATCTGAGATACTATACAAAGACTTTACAAATGTTAAAGCAACTTCAAAAATATTTTTTTTTCTGCCCACTTGCATGTTTGCATGTGTGTTTATTATTGCAATTACTCATTAAATACTGTGGTTTTGTTTATTTTTTGAATAAGTCTGTATTGAGGTGCCTTTCATTTCCTGCCAGAGATTAAAGTAACATACTGTAGACTAGATCAGCTGAAGTCGATTTTGGAGGCAAGAGTCAACGGCATTTAGAGACCTGCCACTTTGGATTGCGTTCCCCTTTGTTTACCTGGCAAAAGACTGCTATGGACGACTATTAAGACACCATGGCTGGACTAGTCTACATTATATAAAGGTCTCTACAGACTTAACTCAGTACAAGCTGCTCAGAGTGAGTGCCAGCACCATAAAAAGCTAAGGAAAATGTAAAAAAGAAAATAGTTTGAAGCTATCTCACATCTGCACATTTTAGTTCAACCTGTCAACAGGACTGCTTGAAAATATAGACCTGGATCATACCAGCGCCAGTGCTGGGGAGGTTTCCTCCATTTTTGATTGATGGTACATAAACCACAGGTCATGGAGAAAAGGGTTCCAGTGTGGAAAGGAATGCAAAATTGCCCATTTTGACGAGGTCCTTGACAAATAACATTAATCATTGAGTCGGTCAAGCTCCCTTGGTTTACTTGAGCTGGAATGACCCACCTGTTTGGTTATACTGTCGTCCTTCAGTTAAACTGAAAAGAAATTGGTTATAAAGTTTTGATGGATGTGTCATTCTTCTGTTTGCTAGGCTGCACCAGCTTATTATAGGAAAACATACAACAGTGATGATGAGTAAAGATGACTGCAGGGGGTGGCCCAACTGCCATTATTATGGCAGCAATGTGTGCACTGGTAGCCAATGCATGTCCATGTAATATAATCATTCAGCCCCCAGTAACAATGAAAGATACATTTTCAAACAAAAGCATGGGGTCATCAGTCATTGAACATGAAAAGGGTTGAATACATAATGAATGGTTGTTAAAATCTACTTTTACTTGGGAATGTTCGCCTAGAGAAAGATTTGTTTTAAACATTGTAGTGTGTGGAGGGAAAAAAACAGTATTGTTGCAAGAGGGGGTGTGGTCTGGATACACTGCGATCCTTGAAAGACCTTTTTTTTTTTTTGCTGAATGCTGCAAAGTAAATGTTGAGAAATGTATTGCCCAGTCGATTTATGACCCATGATGTGTGGTAAAAAATATCAAAAGAGTCGGCAAAATGTTAAAAAAATACAATGCTGCGATACAGACAACATGGGACACAGCAAAGGTAAACTTTGCAGGGTGTTGTGTAACACTTTTTAAAGTTCAAAAGCGTTATAGTGCAAGTAGTATATTTTATATGACTGGTTTTAAAAAAAAAAACTAAAAAACATTTTAATTCACAATCTGGGGTGACCTGAAAGATGAGGCTTCCCATAGTGTAATGTCTTCTTGAACTTCGTATAATAAATCTGGATCTGATTCACCTAGATCTGTTGGGTTACAATTCTTAAACTATGCACAATGTGTCAACCTTTTTCAATTGGCTGAAATAGGAAAACTAACACCAAGCATGCTTTAGCTATAACATCTTGAAATAATCCCCCTTTATGTTTTTTAATAATTGTTGGTCAGAGAGGGAAACACATCCGTACATGTCGGCATTATGCTGTGGTGACTGTTAAACACGTTATTTAGAGGATACAAATTGTTTACCAAGTGTTGTGTTTGCCAGCTGCAGCCAGTTGCAGTTTTCACTTGAAAACCCCAGAGATGTACCCTACTTAGCTCAATCCAGACGGTTGTCATGCTGATGCGCTGGGGAGGCCGCACTGTGGTTGATCCCCGGAGCCAGCATCACAGCCGTTGTGTGTGCTGATGCGCCAGGGAGGCAAAATAAGCTGATCCCTGGAGCCAGCATTACACTTCAGCCATTAACACCAGACAGAAGGATATCTACATCATCATATGGAAGGAAACGTAAATGGATGGAGACACATATGGATCACATTAGTTTACTGTAAAGCTACGTCTTAGTTGGTGCTTATCTTGGCGAGAGCCGAGTTCAAATCAGCATGAAGTTTTAACATCTACTCTCGTGTAATGGAAATCATCAGGAAAGTATTGCACTGGCCTGCCTGGGTTTCCGTTAATAAAAGTCCGTTTTGATCCAGCTTGCACTTAATATAGAAAAGCAATTAAAATACATATAAACAGCGGAAAGACCAATGCTAACATTTATATGGTTTTGGTGGATAGATTTACTGCAGGAAACACCTGTGGGGTGAAAAATAGTGTAGCTAATCATAGGAAAATGTGAACAAGTTTATAATGTATTTATAATAAATAAAAGAATATGTGCTATGTGTACAGTATTTGCAGTTTATCGCCATTTAGAAATGCTTAAAGATTATGTGCAAAAACATTTCTTAACTCTTATTAGCTTAGACATTTTATGACCAAACCCACTTTTCTTCTGTGTAATATCTTTTGGATCTTTGCCAGTATTGTATAATTCAGTTTAGATATACAAATATTTCAAATACAACATTACAGATAACTTTCTGCATCCTGGTACTTTCCCTGTAGGTCACATGGTTTGATTACAGCTAGACCATTGAAACAATTTTGAACTGCAACACATGAAGTGATTAGGTACCAGGAAACGGCAGCAACTTTTCATCTAAAGTGTTGTCTGAAATATTTGCATATCCTAAATTAACTAAAGAAAAACCAATAAAATAAGCAATAGTTAGAATGTTAATAAAGCTAATAGGAAGTATAGCACTATACGGTACAGTATGTAGAGTGTTTAAAACCTATTTACTTCCCAATAATGTATTGTTGTTGTTTCAATTAATATTATCATTCTGAATATGTGTTGAAGGTGAGATGAGTAATCAAAGTAGTCTCCTTTACACATTGATGATGATTCTTGTGGGGAATTCATTAGAAATATGTTTTAATGCAGAGAATATGTTGCTATTAACCATTATTATTATTGTTTATTTCTTAGCAGACGCCCTTATCCAGGGCGACTTAATTGTTACAAGATATCACATTATTTTTACATACAATTACCCGTTAATACAGTTGGGTTTTTTCTGGAGCAATCTAGGTAAAGTACCTTGCTCAAGGGTACAGCAGCAGTGTCCCCCACCTGGGATTGAACCCACGACCCTCCGGGCAAGAGTCCAGAGCCCTAACCACTACTCTGCACTGCTTAACCATGCTGAGTTCACCCTTTTTAAAAATGACTTTTAACGAAATAAAACAAGAATTGGGAGCGAAAACAATTGCATTTTGTACACCCTATTTATTCGACCTTTAAAATACATTGAAATTATTATAAAGTGTGAAAGCTACTGTGTGTTTAACTGTTAATTTACTTTTAATGGATCTGAACTGGATATGACATGTATCTACCACTGTTTCACTAATGTTAAGGAAATATATTTAGTCCAAAATAGTAACTATGTGAAGTAAATATCCCATGTAAATCTGCAGTTTTTTTTTTTCTCTTGTTGCATGAACTACTGAGTTAGTGGCCCCAAGACAGTCTGGCTTCAGTAGACAGTTAAAGTAGTGCTAACAGTATGTGTGCACAGCAGAAACCCCATTAGCAGTTAGTGGTATTTCTGTCTGCAAGATCATAATCCCATACTGATGTTGAACCCTGGCATTTAATGGGATTATTCTTTCCTTCCAGCCTCCTGTGCTATTAGTGCCGAACTTCAAGCCGTCGATGTCTGCCCTAGACTGGCTCCTGGTGATACAGAACTACATGAAGACGCTGCAGTATCTTTTTTTTTTATTTGCTTACACCCCTCCCTGTCAAGTCAACACTAGCTTGCATTGCTGTTTTAATTTCAGATGACAGAATCCGGTTTCTTAGAATGGTTGTACTTCATGGACTATCCAATGTATGAATCTGTATGATACCTGTAAGTTTAGATGCACGACTAGCTCACCCTCTTATGGTCGCATACATTTTGTATTGAGAAGGATATCTGAGCCTGTGTGACAGATGCAGTATGTAAGAGATGACCGTGATGGCCAATAGGGTTGTTTTACAACTTGCATTTAAGAATATGTAGTTTTAAATGCCATTTCAACAGTTTTTTCATACATTTCCCTTGCTATTTTATGGTGTTTGCAATCATTCAGAGTGGTTTTAGGTAACGTGTGCTTTAATATTGAGGTATTATAATTTTTCATAAAATAGTAAGGGAAATGTTCGCAAGTGTTGGGGTCAAGGTAGTAGGAACAAGTCAGGTATCAGGGTCATTTAGGAGATATTTCTGTGGCTGTCTTGAAACCATATCGCATCTCCCAAGGGGGGGAGCACAGTGTCTCTTAATACTATGCTGTGGCATTGTCTGAGTTCATACCCATAGGAAAGACTCCTACTGAGCCATCTAACCTAGCTTGGGTTTTGAGATCTAATGAAATCTGAGCATTTCAAAAGCACAGCAATTGGTGCATCCTCTGTAAATCTATTACTGCAAATCTATTCCACAGACCAGGCACTTGTCTTACAAAACACTAGTAACATTAATTACAAAAACATTTTTACTGCAATAAGCCCTTTGAGGTGATGCCTTCTGCTTATGAAAAACATGCATTCATATAATGCTGTATACAACTCCCACATCCCAAAGTCAGCATACACTACAAAGGCAGAGCATACTTGTATTCATTATTTCGTTGAAATGCAAAAAAATTATTTGCAATAAAAAAAATCTTTCTCTCTCTCTCTCATATAAATATATATATATATCTCGCTAAACTAGAAAATTGCAGGTTATAAATGTGTTAAAATAACTGGTAAATCCACATTTTTTGCCATCTGAGATACACCCATCAACAGAATGCACTTGGCTGCCATGGCAACAGGGTCGTTCGTTTGGATGATACTGAATGTTACATCTCTGACTTCAGTCACATATAAGTACAATTAAAAATGGATAACATGAAAAGTTTAAAAATGTAAGTTGCTTTTTCTAATTTCAGTCTCTGCAAATCATTTTCACACAGAGACTAAAAGGTGAGAATTAAATTGAACTTGTAGTGCTGCCTTGGATAGAAAAGAGAAAAATGCAGGTCTGTGGTGATGTCTGGGTTTAACCCAGATGCTTAAAATGGTGCCATTTACTGTAAAATGGTACTACCCAGTCACGTTCAGGTCTTTATGTGGAATTGTTGGCCCTAGCAATCCTACAGAAGTCAAACCAAAAAAACAAGTCCTACTTTTTAAATAATATACTGTGCTGTGTGTATACTATATTTGATGTGTTTGTATTTGTATGAAAGGCAATAGAAAGCTGCTTAAGAACATATTTATAGTTACAAAGTGTGTTTCTTTCCCTGTTTAATCTCCTTAATCTTATTAATGACAGATACAATCATACAGGAACTCAGTTCTTTGAAATTAGGAAAACCAGACCGTTAAGTGGGTGAGTAGCACTGAGCATGACCATTTCGCTTGCAATAACTGCCCTTTTGGTTTGCTGTACATATTTTAGAGAAGGAGGGGTTTTAAGTTGGTTCAAAGTAAACACCAAAGAGTTTCACAGTGTAAAAAAACTGTACTACCTTTATTTACGGTACAGAACATCTCTGGTCCACTAACATAATTCATCAGCCTACTTTGAGTTGGGTACCAGGATTGAAATATTGATAAAGGGGAATGGGTTGTCACTGGGTAATAGACCAAAAAGTGAAAGGGGTCAAGGGTCGACTGTATAATATGAAAGAAAGTCAGATACGGTACATATACAGTATAGTATAGGGTTCGATCTAGATTTGGATGCATTTTGCTTAGTGAATGTGACGTAGAATTGAATTGTATTGAATTGAATCAGCCCATGCCTGGCACTACAAACCAAGTGTACACTTAAAAAAATAAATAAATACACGTGATTAAATTCTCTGATGTATGCGTTGCACTCTGAAGCTAGTGCTTTATGTGTATAGTTCACATTTGAAGCTACAGCATTTAACTCCATTAGAATAATCTTTAATCAATAAATTTAAACCCCAACATGTTTTTAATAAACAGGGCCAGATTAATCAAGGCCTTAACTTAAGTGCAAAACTGTTACAATACTAGTAACTAATACTTAAAACAGTTTTGTGTCCCTTATTATAATGCATTTGTCATCTACAAAGGGCTTGAGTCTTAAATCTCATCTTAACATCATTAAGTTACGAAAGTCGTGTTTCCATACACTCAGTTCAGCAAGCAAGCAGCCTCTCGTGTGTCTGGCCCAGCATGGTTTAATGCAGTCCTTTATTCCAATGGTAAATGGTAAAGTCATTAGTCATAAATGCCATGCAGTGTTGAAATGTGTTTATGTTCCATTAGCTCTTTCAAAATAATTTAGAAATAATTTCTATCAAACAGATATTGATCGTTTTGTTCATTCATAATGTTCAACAAGACATTTCTAAAATAAATAACTAAGTTAAACTACAAAAAATGGCAGAAAATATCATGGCCAAGTCCGCTGGGGGCCCTGTTTTCAAAACCAGGCTGCTGAACCCCGCATGTTGGGCACAAGGGGGCTGGGTTGTGTAAGCAAGTGTGTGGACAAATGGCTATACTGCATACTATTTAGAGACTCATGTGTTCCAAGTATAACATTGCTGATCAAAACCGAGAAGTCTAGAGTGAAATGCCGACATTCACAATACTGGTTTCTGTTGTATCTTTTTAGGTTGATGGAGACGGCGAGAGAAATGATACGGGTATCTCTTCCTATAAAATGCCTTGAAGCTGTGATACTTGGGATGTATCCTTTTAATGGTGCTTGACTGGATTTCTTTTGACTTACTCAATTTGTTATCTCTCGCAGGGGATGAAATCCCGGACGACAGGGATACAGTGGTGACGGTCATCCGTCCATGTGTATGCATGTTTGTCACACCAGCTGTGGCGAGGATATATATTTTATTCACATACTTGTGATCATTTTTGTTATAGTGTTGTACTAAGAACAGTGTTGTATACTTTTTTCAATGTCTTTCATGTTGTGGACATCCATGGAAATTGTGAAGCAAGGTAATATTTACTAAATCAACCTATTAGCTATGTTCTTATTAGCTATGTTAAACTACAAGTGTCATTTATAATATTATTTATATATGTGTTTATTTATTTATTTGCATTTTGGTATACTCTATATTTTGGCCTTACCATTACTATGGCAACAAGCATTACTATGGCAACAGGCTAGCAGCTAACATGTTAGAGACTAATATACTGTCGGGTTGTCTTTACCACGGATACGTGATGGCGATGGATACCATCATTTAGACAGTTTGTTGATATCAAAATATCTTTAGTTCATATACCTTTGAAAATTACATCAACAAACAGCTGAAAATAGCACGAAATACAGGAAGACATATTTTGTCTCCTTTGTAAATGCTGTAAAAATTGAGAAAGCAATTATGACTGATGATAATAAGGCTGAGGAATGTGAAAAGAAATGGCATAACAAAAAGAAAGAGGACATGGGTGCGTTCAATATCAGAGGGCTCTCTCATGGCGCCCCGTAACATATCTTACCAGTTATAGAACGGTCTGTTAGGAGCGAGCAGTTTCACAATAGCATGCAAGAAATCGCTGTGTATTAACAGTTCCTTTAAGTGAGTTTTGCAATTTTTGTATATATTTTAATGCAATTTCTACTGCTGTATTTTTGTAAAGTTACTGACACTTTTTTTTAGTTTAGCATCTTGAGGCGTGAGTCATATTTGTCAAGTTATAAATAGTCCATGTTCCCTTTTCTAATACAGGTGTGCCACAAAAGAAATAAGAGGGTAACTTTCTCAAAAGTTTTGTTTGACAACTTACTGCTGGGTATTAACCATACACTAGAGCAAGGACTATTGAGATTTATTCATTTACACTTAAAGATCCAGTATCCTAGTGTAACTTCATAGTGTTGTACATGCAACCAGTTGTTTTCAAAAGACTGCAGGAATAATACATATTTCGAAGAAAAGGGGAAATACACATTTGCTGAAAAATATATACGTCGGTAAACACTCTTGTTTTTCATTAGATTGGAATCTCTGTGTAGTCTTCAACTAGGTGAATATGAATTTCTAACATATACCAAACTAAATATATATTTAGACAAATTTTGAAAATGATTCTGTTCATCATGAATGAATCCAAGATTTACATAGACACACTATATACTAGAACAGGGGTACATGGCTTATTTCAAATGGTTATTAAGGAATATTCTGAAATGGCCTTGACTTAATTAAATGCACTACAATACTGTGTTTTTAGTTCACTAAACAGATTGTGAATTGGAAATAAACTATTGAAGTATGTACCCCCCTGTGACTGTTTTAAATGGACTTGCCCTATAAACTCAAGCTGATTGTGCATTTAATCTTCATGTGTGAACAGACTATACTCTACCTCACAAGTTTGTGGTGCTTAAATCCAACCCACCTAGTGGCAATTCTGAAACAGATGGCCTGCCAATTGTAACCTAAACCCTGCAGCTTGACCCTGGCTAAAAATAGCTCAGGCTGGCATTTGGATGTTAATTTTGAACCCCTGTCATCTGAACAAAAGGAAGTCACTTAGCTGTGTTGGGGAATTTAGTGTGCTATGAACTATTCACCCTTAAGACACCAATGAAGCAAGGCTTGAGCTGACACATTGGAACTGATTTTGTTTCTGACACACTCAAAACAACAAGTGGCACTTTTGTGGGCGGAATGACAATTGTGATGTGTTTCCCAGAACAGGGTATACTAAATCATAAATCACTCATAGCTAATCCAAATATCTGTTTCACGAACAGTCTAGTATGTCTTAATTTGCTTAGTCGACTTATGCGTAATTTCACCAATGGGTTTTACTATGACATTCTGGTACTTGATTAAAACAGTTCAAAAGTAGCCCATTAAGCCTTTTCATTCAAAAATTCACAGCTTAAAGTGCATCCACCTATTTACCATCACATTTTCAATGCACCATGAGCACTTGGAGGTCCATGTGTAAAAACGAATAATATATTTTTGAAAATTGGTAAAAACTGAAAGAGCTTGTTACTTAATGTCTAAGACCGTCTTCTTTTCACAACTGGCTCTTGGTAGCCCTTTTGGACTACACAGTTCTTATAAGAAGACGGTTAGCCCTTAAAACCATTAAATGCAATTGTTTTATTAATATTACAAAATGCAATCCAGGAAGGTTTCAGCAGCAACTATAATGCTTTTCTACCATGTGATATCTCCCTTTCAGTAGTTCATATTACTGCATTATGGGTAATTTGATATTCTTTAATCCTTTTAAGTGGTTCTAATAGGAGAGCAGTAGTCGGGGGTTCCTGCCCTGCTGCTATTTGTTTTGAAGGATTCCTCATTGCTGTCCTTTCACTTCAGCTTCTGAGCTATTGCTGTTGAAACTTGAGAACTCTTGTTTTAAGATAAACAATCCTTCATTTTCACCTGTTAGTAACCTAGAAGTGTCATCTACTAAGTGTGAAGAATTTCTAAATTACTTACAAAATAAAATAAAGACTGTTAGGGAACAAATTCCAGTCTATGGTTCTGATTTAAATATTCAGACAGACTGGGGAAACCAGTGATTTGAATCATTTTCATTAATTACTGTACAGGATATAAATATGATTGATCTAAATATGATTGTAATGCAGATGAAACCTGCAACCAGGATCCCATTCCAACAAGTTTCTGAAGGATGTCCTTAGCTACCTATGTAATGATATTCTTGCGATTTATAAATAGTTAATTGGAAACTGGAATAGTTCCATCTTCTTTTAAAACTGCTTTGGTAAAGCCCCTTCTTAAAAAACCTTTGACAGCTCAGTTCTGAGTAATTTTGGACCAATTTCACATCTTCCTTTTTTAGCTATGGTCCTTGAAACTGTAGTGTTAAGCAATTTAATGGATTCTTGAATACTAATAATACCTTTGTGTTTTTATAATATTTGTCTTTGTAATTGTTGTTCTATTTTAACCTGCGTGAAGTGCCTTGAACCTTGCGCCATGAAAGGTGCTCTATAAATAAAGATTATTATTATTATTATTATTATTATTATTATTATTATTATTATTATTATTATTATTATTGTTATTATTATTATTTTGCTTTAAGATGAATTGGTCAGAACCAAACTGTAAGAGGTCACAAGGCATATGTTTTACAATGAATGCTTGGAAGACAACCTTCTCTTGTTTAAGAGGGATAAGCTCTTGTATAATTTTCTTTCTGCTTGTTTTAAACACAGCTGGGTTCAGATCAATTATGTACTGTAGATTCAAGGAGGACAGTGCTGGACTCCTAGTTATGAGTTCCGGGAAAAATTTGGAAATCAAACTGTGTCATGGTGTTTGCTTGGTCAGCAGTGAGTGAAACTTAATTCCCATCTTGAGGCTGTTTGTGTAATTCGTTCTGGTGAAGTCTGCCCTTGTCCTGATTTTCCTAAACATTTAAACAGATTTTAATGTTTAAACTTAATTGTATGCTCAAAAGAGCCAGCAGTCCAATGTTTCAGAAAGATTTTGACCTTGCTCAAGAGAATGTGTTTAAAATAGACAGTGGTGGTATTTGTAGGATCTTGTTTATTTAAATTTCAATCTACAATTGTGATCTCAAACCTTAACATATTGGGAATCATTGTAACCTATCAGAAGAACCCTCCATTAGAGTGCTGTTATTTTGGTATGATTAATTCCAGAGAGAGAGACATTCCATTATATGACTATATGAAATCTGTAAAATGTGAATTAAATAATACAGATACATATGAAGAAGTTAAAAGCAATAAGATCAATAAATCTGTAAAAGAGGTTAAGGAAATTGCTGAGAGACTTTACAATAAAGGCATTATATCAAAAGAATTTAAAAAATACATGCAGCCACATAATGCAAGAACAGGCCTAGCAAGAGGAAATCCTAACACTAGATAAATCAATACCAACCGCAGAAGTGCTGAACATGATCAACGTAGTTTTAGAAAACAGTTATTTTACATTTGTTGATAAGAATTACAAACAAAACAATGGTACAGCAATAGGATCTAAATTAGGAATGCATTTTGCCAGTACATACCTTTTAGAATACATTCGGTTTGTAGGGGTTTGGACACATGGAGAAGAATCTCTTTTCCAGTTTCATAAAATGGCAAATGAAATACACAGTAATATTAACGTGGACCTTCAATGGACAAGAAAATAAATATAATTTTTAGATACCATAGTAAAACTTGAAGATGGTTCAACTGAGACTGACATGTACCAGTATTTACACATGTCCTCTGCACATCCAATACACACTAAATGGGCAATCCCAAAGGGTCTAGGAATAAGAATACGAAGAATATGCTTAAAAGAAAGTGACTATGTAAAACAAAGAAATGTAAAAAGAGGATACAAAGAAATAATTAGGAGTTGAAAAAGTGGATAAACTAAAAAGAGATGATCTACTAGATTATAAAAATAGAGATAAAAAGGTCAAAAGAGTCCCATTAGTAATGACTTACTCTAAACTTTTGCCCAATATTTCTAAGATAGTTTGGAAACACTTGCGGATTCTACATAATTCAGAAAAATTGAAAAAAGTATTTCTTAAGGCCCCAGTTGTAGCATTCAAAAGAGAAGCTAATTTAGCTGATATTTTAGTTCACAGTAAACATAAAAGAATAATTGACAAAATAGGTTCTACAAATACTTGCACTAGTACATGTAAAGTGTGTAAATATGTGGACAAAAGTAAAAATATAATTAAACATAAGAACAACACATATCCACTAAAAACTAATACCTACTGTAAATATAGCAATGTTGTTTATGGAATAGCCTGTGAAAAATGTGATGAAATCAAATATGTTGGAGAGACTGGAACAACTTTATATAAAATAATTCAGAACCACCTTTTATTAATTAGATATAAAAAAAATGAATGAACCAACAGTACAGCACTTCACCAGTCAAGGACATGACATAAATGATGTAAAGTTTGTAGTATTAGAACAGCTCAAATTAGACAATGCGACATATAGAAGAATAAAAGAAAGTAAATGGATAAATAGACTGAACACGATTATGCCAGCGGGACTCAACAGAAAAGAATGAACTAATTAACTCCAATAAATATATAACATTTAAATAAATAAGCAAAATTCATTCAAAAGTAAATTTGTACATTGCATGATAATATAAATATAAGTTTATATAAAATAATGTTCATTAGAATTAATTACAGATTTAAAGATATAAGTAAAAATGATGTCATAACACCATTACATCATGTAAGAATAAATCATGGATTTGAATGTAAACAATAACAAGTAGTTGTCATGCCTTCAAACACCTATAAATACCTCCAATGTTTTGATTCAAACACAGGCTCCCTTGAGAAAGATATGTACAACATATCGAAACATTGGCTCTTTGAGCTAATACAGTGTGTGTGTGTGTGTGTGTGTGTGTGTGTATGTGTATATATATATATATATATATATATATATATATATATATATATATATATATATATATATATATATATATATATATATATATATTTTAGCTCAAAGAGCATATATATATATACACACACGTTACACTCAGAGTCAAGATTCGGTCAATTATTATTAATACCAGGTGATTCTTAGTACTGCTTCAATTTACCTAGTGTGGTGCATGCTGGGAAATGTAGTCCTGACTTCTCTGTTTAAACAGTTAAGACTACTTTCCCATCTGATCACCGCTACAGTGGATAGACACTGCACTATATTCTTAGACCAATGTACCTCTACAACCTTTCCCCATACTTTACCACAATGTGTATAAGATGTATGTTGTATGGAAAAGACTAAAATTAAATATAAAAATAAATTATAAAAATTAAATATAAAATTAAAAATATATATAGAACTATATTTGACATATATATTATGGCAGTAGTTCATGAGAAATTCTAAACATCCAACATATAGGAACACATTTTAACTGTTTACTATTAACATCCCTACCAGAATTCACCACAGCTGGCTCTAAATGCTAACTTTACAGACAGACCTGCCCTCTTCTCTTGAATACTGCTCATTGGCAAGACATTTTTGGGAAACCTCTCACCATTGATAGGTATAGGTACAGCCTCAGTCTCTCATGTTGTAATTCCTAACCTTTTCAAAAATATAAAATATGTATCTGAGTAACTGGAGGAAATGCCGCAAGGACAGTGTTTAAATTTATGATTCAATGGAGGCCAGT
Organism: Acipenser ruthenus; assembly: GCF_902713425.1. Classification (NCBI taxonomy): domain Eukaryota; kingdom Metazoa; phylum Chordata; class Actinopteri; order Acipenseriformes; family Acipenseridae; genus Acipenser; species Acipenser ruthenus. Next base: position 28,260,494 of record NC_081194.1, read on the forward strand.
TGTGGAATTCAATATTCATAGCACTCATTCAGTCTCCTACATTCTGAAGCATATTTATTTCATGAGTGCAGTCTAATACAATAACCTGCAAGCAGAGTAACAATGAAGTGTCAGTCTGGCATCTATGAGAGGGAGAGAGAGCTACAGAGCATGGTTAAGACCACACTAACAGATGCTTATTCAGAAGGAAATGATGTGAAACAAAAATCCAGATCGTCAGTATCTTTTTTCATGCGCCATCAGCTTCGAAGCATTCTAGTGGGTGGCAACATGGTCATATCAACAGCATCAAAGTGTAGGAAAGAACAAAATATGAATATCATGATGGCTGTCCTTTATTGTTGTACTGTGGTTGAGCAGGCTGTGGCCATTTTATTAGGAACTAAAAGGGGCAAAAACACATGGGGGTTTCACAATGCCCTTTTTAACTCCATTAGCATGTGTCGTTAGCACAATTTTTGTTAAAAGAGAAAACAAAACCTGTTGATGTTACAAGAATAGAAATGAACAGTTTAATTCCTGTGTTTATTTTGTAACTTAAATGGGTGTTTTTCTACTTTTTATAATAATTGTGCAAATGACAATTTGAAATGAATGGCTTTGTGAATTACCCCCCTATTTGAAGCAATGTTATGCAGAGAAACTGAACTGTGTAACATGTCATGTAATCAGTTCTGCAGTATACAGTATAATGCCTTGAACTAGTTGGCTGTAAAATCAAAGACTTGTCTTTCCACATTTTCTTTTTTTCCTTGGAGATCTGCAGAAAGTTTTAAGTAACACAAGATTTATTCATTTAATTTAATTTATTTATTTATTTGTTTATTTATTTATTTATTAGGATCAGAGCAGGTGGCTGTTGGTTGCTATTTAACCTTTTATCAAAGCTTTCTTGTCTTTACTCTACTGGATTTTAAGCCTTGTAAGCACAGTAGTCAAGTCTTTTTTTTTAATTTTTTTAAAATTTGATTTAAGAATTTCCTTTTCTGGGGGCTCCCGAGTGGCACATCGGGTAAAGGCACTCCACCCGGAGTGCAGGATGTGCCCTATAGCTTGGAGATCGCCGGTTCGAATCCAAGCGATGCCACTGCCGACCGTGGACGGGAGTTCCCAGGGGGCGGTGCGCAATTGGCCAAGTGCTGCCCAGGCGGGATAGGGGTTAGGCCGGCTAGGGAGTGCTTGGCTCACCGCACACCAGCAACCCTGGTGGCTGGCCGGGTGCCTGCAGGCCGGCCTGAATGCAATTCAGAACTACGTTGTCCTCCGACGCTGTAAGTTCTGAATGTGGCTGCACGGCAGTCTTGCAGAGTGAAAAAAAGCAACCAGCTGACTGCACTCGTTTCGGAGGACGTGAGTGCTCAATTCAAAGGGACTGTTCCCAGTGTTCCAATGCGTTGTATCTCCAGTGGGAAGCTGAAATATCCTTCAAGATAATTTTCCCTGAGATTGAACATTTCATTTATGTAGGTCAAACTTCCATGCTCTGTAGGGGATTAATATTTGATGAAATGTGTGTTGATAAAACAGAAAGTTCTTCAACAGTACTCCTTTTTCATCCCGTTATCAGCCTAAATGAACTACATTTAATGAGCATTGATTTGTACAGACCAAAATTGCTGAACGTTAAAATAGTCTAAAGGGCAAAGCAAACATTTATTCCACACCTTTTCTAGTGTATTGAGGAAAGTAGTCATTCTATTTCGAAACAATACTTTTTTTTAACAATTAAAACTCAGTGTTGTGTATCAACTCTCAGTAACATTAAAAAATAAAATAACATAAAATACTTTATTTCATGTTTGCAAGAAATAGAAAGCATGTTTTGTTTGCTTTGGCAATTAATGATAAGACAACTATGAGGAACGTGGCCTGTCACATGGTTTTAAGTAAATATTGGTTGACAAATATAACATGTACTACCCCAATACATGAGAATTCAGATTTGGAATTGCATCTAAAATGTGAGTATATTAAGGGCATGGTAAGAATAAGATACTATGGTCTGTTGAACACTTATTGATATACTTGGTGCAAACAGAAATATTTTTTTTGCCATGGTGCTACTTGTTCAAAGAACTTTGATATAGGTTTCTGTCTAGGTACAAGCTCTGATAGCATGTGAAAAGGGCACTAAGTCTTTGGAGATGTGTGATATTTTGTGGATCAAATGTTGTGGCAGCTTTTTGTCTTGGTAGATTCCAGTGTTTTTATTCACCCTTGGAGATAGCATTCCCAGATCTTGGGAAACTAATAACTCAAAGTCCTAGAACATTTCCATTGTGCCAACATTGTAACCATTCACTGAAACCAGCTAAAATGAATCTGTGTTGGAATTTGAATTCATATTTATAGTAAATGGTTAGAAAAATTTAAAAAAAAACAACCATGGCCTCCTTTGTTAGTTGTAGTTGAAGTACTTTACTAGCTGTGGCCTCATGATTTACAATTTACTTTGACCTGCACTCTGAAGACAACATCTATTCTTTAACATTGTCCTACTCAGCTACCTGACCAATGGGCTTACCTCTATGGAGCGCTTTCCCATCAGCTTTAAAACGCAGTTCTCCGGGAACTACTTCCACCACGTGGTCCTGGGTGTATACTGCAATGGGCGATACGGCTCACTGGGCATGAGCAGGAGGCCAGACCTTATGGACAAGCCTCTAGCCTTCCGGACCCTGAGCGAGCTCATCTTTGAGTTCGAGGACTCCTACCGCAAGTATCTGCACACAGTGAAGAAGGTGAAGATAGGACTATATGTGCCCCACGACCCGCACGTGTTCCAGCCCATCGAGTGGAAGTACCTGGTGCTCACCTCCAGCAAGATGGCACACGAGGAGATGCGCAAGGAGATGGAGAAACATGCACGGGACATGAGAATGAAGGTCAGTGAGCTTTCAGTGTTATGTTACTGTACGTGATAGAAAAAAACGTAGAGCTTTACATAAGTACGCACATTATGTCCTACCTTACGTATATTTACAACTGCTCCTCCAATTGTGAGCTGTTGAGGGCTATGTATTTTGAAAACCCTGCTGGATTCTGTTGAAACTATGCATGGCTTTTTCTTAAGAGTTTCTGTTTCACCTTGTTGATTATGAGCAAAGCTGTTGCTAAGCACGTCAAGCAGAAAGTTGGAAGGCAGTGCTGATCAGGTTGTTAAGTGACAGTTGTTCTTGTGGTTTGAAACTCTTCTCAGCAACGACTACATTCTGTTGGCAGTGTTCACGTGGGTATGATGTTTGACAAACCAAGACAACGCAAACCAACAGTGAATACTGATTTAAGAGATGCTTGGTCAAACAGTAAAATCTTGCACCAACTTATATTACTGTTTGTGTATTATAAATCTCAATAATTAACATTTTATGCAAAATAACAAAAATAAGTTGTTTAATTCTGTTCTGGTAGACTTCTAAGTTCAGCATATGTAAACTTTAAGATGTACCGAGGACAGATTATATCATCGCAAATACTGTATAGTTGTCCCTGGAGGTCTCATTTGCACTGTAAGCAAGCAAGTACAATGTTCTAGTCAAACACGTCTCATAAATGGTAAAATGCAATCTGTGAACAAAAGTTTGTTGAACCCATCAAGTTTTACATGAATGCAGCCAGTCTTGAAAAATCTCGTCACTTCCAACTTATTCCCAAAGCAAACTGCAATACTGTATCAAATCTAGTTCTGTAATGTTTGGTATAATTTTGGGACAGAACAGCTTGCTTTAGCCAGAGGCTGCAAGGGGGGGGGGGGGGGGGGGGGATTTGAAACAGTTACTTACTATTCAGTTAGTAATACAGACTATCATTGCTTGAGTTATATTATTCTAAAGCAGCAGTATACACAAGGTTAGTAGAGCTTTCACCTTTCAGAATATGATAAAGACTTCATTTCACATAGAGGAGGCTGTGTGGTCCAGTGGTTAAAGAAAAGGGCTTGTAACCAGAAGGTCCCCTGTTAAAATCCCACCTCAGCCACTGACTCATTGTGTGACCCTGAGCAAGTCACTTAACCTCCTTGTGCTCCGTCTTTCGGGTGAGATGTAGTTGTAAATGACTCTGCAGCTGATGCATAGTTCACACACCCTAGTCTCTGTAAGTCGCCTTGGATAAAGGCGTCTGCTAAATAAACAAATAATAATAATAATATTTATTACGTGTTAAATATTAGAGACATGTTTGTGAGAGGGTAGTGGGCGAAATGGCAAATGACCAAATCAAATGTATTTCTTTTTATCTGCTCAAGTTTCTCAAATACGCTATGTTGTTTTGTTTTTTTTTGTTTTTTAATGTATTTAAAAAATTGTGTCTTCAATTGTGGTTTCAGTAGAAACAGTTGATTCAGATAAGAAGAAAATGAGATTCTTAAGAATTTCACCAGGAAATAAGAGACAGTACATTTTCCCTCTGGGAGGACCATCTCTGGCATTTTACATATTTATACAGACAGAAATGCACTAAAGAGACTCGCAAGCACTATTAAATGTTAGATTTTCATAATCGCCAATTTTAATTATCTCAGTAGTGCGATTTGATCCATCATTGGATTTGATTCTGTTTTTCAAATTTTCAAGGCTTTTATCAAGTTGCAGCACACCTGGCATGACTATGTCATTCACTTGTATTGAAAACAAAACCCTTTAAAAGATTATACTGTGCCATTGTGAGCTATTACATTGTGAGCTATTACATTGTGAGCTATTACATTGTGAGCTATTACATTGTGAGCTATTACATTGTGAGCTCTTACATTGTGAGCTCTTACATTGTGAGCTATTACATTGTGAGCTATTACATTGTGAGCTCTTACATTGTGAGCTATTACATTGTGAGCTATTACATTGTGAGCTATTACATTGTGAGCTATTACATTGTGAGCTATTACATTGTGAGCTATTACATTGTGAGCTATTACATTGGCACAGCACAGTAAACTTTTAAAGGGTTTTGTTTTCAGTACAAGTAAATGACATAGAAATGCCAGGTGTGCTGCAATTTGATATGGCTGTGACCTCAATATGGCTGTTTAGGTTGAGGGTAGTGGCTAAACCTCCATACAGTAGGCCAGTTTAGTATTCATCCAAAGCCATTTCTAATTTGGTTCCAAATATAAAATGAGATATGGTAATCTTCCTACTCATATTGGAGAAATGTTCACTGCACTTCAAAAATAACTGGTGCTTATTACCATCTTTGTTGGCAGAAAACAAGAGACCAAGGACAAGGTATACCTAACACTTAACTATACTTGTATTCTCTAAAGTGTGTTCCTTCCAGTTCTAGCTGTGGGTTAAACAGAGGTGATTATGTAAGTCTGCAGTACTTTCAGTCTGCCACCTCTGCTGAGCAAGACCATTGATCACATATTAATATGAAGCAGTTTTCATTCTATATTTCTCTCACTTTAAACCCTTTTTTTCCTTTCCCAGATACTGAAGTCCTCAACAGCCCAGTCTCCTATTAAAGAGCGAAGAGGCAAGTCGTTGTCACCACGTCGAAGGCAAGCGAGTCCTCAGAGACGGCACATGCGCAAAAGAGATAAATCGTAAGTACTGGAGCATCATTTTAGTTTTTAATAGAGAAACAGTTTGAGCTAAAAACAAAGAGTGCTAACAAGATGTGCCAGCTTAATAAGCACTCCCTGGGACTGTCAGTGCAATTCCCATCTGTCCATGCTCTTGCAAATTTAGCTATTTTGGTTTTCTGCTTTGAACTGTATTATGCGTAACTGGGTGAATGCTGCTTTTTACTCCGTTTATATGTGTCACACCAGTATTCGTTAAACAAATGCTTTGCAATGTTAAGCATCTGTATTTGTATTTGTGGAGGCCAGAGAGAGGTATGTTTTCTGCAGGAATGCAGTAGCAAAGTAGCTGTGTGGTGATGGGAGGTGGGTAAATACAACAGATTTGAGAAGGGTATGGCTATATCAACTCTGTAGATGTTTCCTGTAAAATGCCACCTCAAACTACCTCATGCTTGGTTATAGCTCCCAGCTGAACTTTACTAAATGTAAATAAGAGAAGAAAACTCAGCTTCGCACAGATATGTTGAGGCAGCTGTTTGTGACAATTCAGTGAACTCTTTTTGAATTGAGGGCCAGAACTGATGAACAGGCATAACTTTGAAATGATCTCTCAAAACAGAGTCTCCTGCAACATCAATCAAATCCTCTTAGACTCGTTCTCTGAAAACGGATTTTTGAACGTTGGCAAAATCCTGCAATTCATTTGACTCACTTTCGGGAAAATATATTCTGAAATGTTTTTGGGAAAAGCACTGTACTTTTTCCTGTGCGATCAAAATGTTACAGTTCTTACCCTGTAAAGAAAGGTTAAGTTAATTGAGCTTGTCAAATAAGTCAGCCAAATAGCTCAGTAAAACGTGAAAGCGCTGGTCGAGTAAGTGTTGGTGAAGCGTGGAGTGAGAGTTCATCAAAAACATACGATCAGCTGATGTATCGAACGTAAACCATTATTTGGGCTCCATTGGCACGAAAAGTGGGCTTTGCCTCAGTGCTTCAACAAGCTGCACCTCAATGTCTTCTGCCATATCAGCAATTCTGCGGCTAACCATGTTGTCATAGTGGAATGAGACTGATCAGCAACTTTCCTTCCACATACTATCGATGTCATTTCAATCGCTGCTGACACCTTCACCAATCGTATGAGCTTTTCCACTTCTTGCTATTTAGTTTGGTAGGAGACAGTGTACGATGCTTCGTTCTTTGGCAGGTGTAGCGCTGCTTTCTTCTATTAACCTCCTTGTCTCGTGGCTTAACTTTGAGGGCAGGATGTTTGGTCTCTAGATGATGTTTTAGTTTGTTTGGTTTCATCATTGGCAAGAACATCTGCACAAACAACACATTGTGGTCGCCGATGTTCGTCTGAACCAATACATGTACATCCCAAGTCCAAGTAAGAGGACTGGTATTTCCTGTTCTTTTTTTGCTCGGCTTTACCTGCTCTTTCGTCTGGATCAATATCCTCAACTTTATGTTTAAAAAAGTGCTCCATTCTTTCCTGTGGTTTGCTGCGTAACGTTAGCACAACTGATCGCTAGCGAGAACAAATAACATCCGTCACATTCACACGTTGGTTTGGGCGCTAAGGGGCAATGATGGAATATTGTCCAATGAAGCTTTGGTACGATGCACCTTGTTGTGCCCCCCCCCCCAGTTTGAAAACCTCTGTTCTATGGTGACAGTAAAATTAGTGGGCGATCGCTGCAGAAATCTAAAAATGGCATGTAAATTTTGAATTGGAATTCTGATTTGGAGAAAAGAGTTGAGATATGTGTAATTATTTATATGCAAAACGTCTGTTCCATTTGTTGGATAGATGCAAGTGTTAATTACTAGGGCTTTATTTGCCCATTTAATTAGAAGTGTTTCAACTCTAGTGTAAAAACAAGTTGAAGGTGTATGTTATACTGTAGTCAAGACAGTTTAAAAAATAGAAGTGTCAAACATTCTTTTTTAGTTTTCAAATTGCTTAACTCTTCAACTCCCTTTTAAAGTACAACATCAGAGGATCTCCATAGCAACAGATAAACAGAATAGAGCTGTCACCAGCCAGTCTTCCTTGGTAGACAGGTCAGTAGTCGTGGTTGCAACTTGATTACAGGTTGTTCTAATTGGCATGTGGCAGATTATGATCATCTTTTGTTTGTCACACATACTGAAAGGCAGCTTACATAAGAAGCAAGTCAACCACTCCAGTTCATTGCATGACTGCATGTATGATGAAACACTTTTTTCAATGGATTTGATCCCCTGTGAGGACCTGAGCAAAGGTTGTTGGGTGGCAGCAATTTTCCTATTTGTTTGTATTAGGGCTGTCAATTAATCACAGTTAACTTCAAAGATTTAACGCAATCATTTTTGGGAGACGTTAATTTCTTAAACGCACATTAATCGCACTCCTGTCTTGTCCCTCTTAGCATACTGTAATTCATTTCCTGCAACACCTTTTTAGTGCATGCCAGGATTGAATGAGTGTAGTCATCGTTTGAATATAAAATTAGCAAATCATTCAAATTGAAGGACTTGTGAATGGGATGTTTATTTTTTTTTTAAACTTTCTGACTGTTCATTGGATAGAAAGAGGGTTACTTGTATCTACTGTCAAAGTTCCAGTATCACAGAAGTGCATCTAGTTTGCTGTACCACCTGCGTTCTAAACATGCTTCACTTCTCAAAATACACTTTCTAGTAGTTTTTCTGCTACAGACAATAACAATACAAAAACAAATGAAACCTATCAGTTTCGACTTTTAGAAATTCAGGATCGCTGCAAACCCATGAATCAAGCTAAGTACGATACTATAACCAGTGTTGTTGGATAGCTACCAACTGGAGACAGACATATACAAATCTAGTTACCGTGTTGCTCCAAAATATCTTGCTCAAAATGAACTTCCTCAAACTTGTGTTATTAATTCACTTTCATATAGAGATGATTTGGATTTTGTAGAGGATCTTATCACAATAACCCACAGAATGATTTTCTTATATAATGGGAACTAGTCTCAGTTGATATCTACTTGGTAGATTTAACTGAGACTAAGATAGATTATAAATGAAAACATTATTTTGTGTGTTCATGTTTAATTTCTAAACTAGTCAAGCATTCTCCATGGTTTACAAAAAATGTAAGTGCTGATGTAAGCTAAAATTATACCAAGAAAATTGGTTTCTCATTGGTAAGACCTATGATAACAGGCTATAAATGTCAACAGCCCTCCATTTTTTGGCCTGCTCTTAATAGTGTAAGTATTTAAGTTAGAAAAGTGTAGGGGAAAAAAAAAACAGCACTCCCAAGCCTTAATTAGAAATTGAAATGCAGGTTGTAGGCAAGACAGCCTGTCAGCAGTTATTTGCCTGCAAAGCAATTTCCACTTTCAGTCGAATATGGATACATATTATCACATGAATTGCGTTAGAAAAGTGCTGAGAATTGTTTTCAGGATCTAAGATCCTAAATAGTGTTGTAGTGTTGTCCCTTCAGGGCCTGAATTAAGAAGATTAAAAAACTGTAAAGCATAGTCTTAAAGAAGAAATATACTGCTCAATGTGATATTTGCACTTAAGCGATAGTGTCCGTTGATGAAGGCTCTACTGCGTGGTAGTTGACCGCAATGAGTTATGTGTCCGAAGACCAGGGCCCTAACGAAAGTCAAGGTCAACTATCACACAGTAGAGCCGTCATCGAGAGGGCAATATCGCTATTAGAAAATTATTTTTACTATTGTTTTCTTTAAAAAAACACCTCAAAACCTAGATTTACCTTGAACTTGTACTGATTCATCGTGTACCCTTGGAGTTAAACAAAGCAATTTAAATGCAATACATAGAACAGAGGAAATTCCATTCTGAATCAGCAAAAGTCCTGTAAAAAAGTAAAAACGAAACTGAAAGAAAGCAATTGCAACGTGTGCAGGAAGCACAGTATTTGTTTGGTGTTAGTTTGTGTTCGTGATTTGTTTTTGTTTAAATATTTATTTGATTTTTGTTTTGAATAAAAACAGCGCACAGGTGCTTTTTCACCCATAGTACATGTGTGTGTGTGTCTGTCAGCTTTCTGGTCTGGGGATGTCACTGCTCGGCTACCCTGTCACAGGGCCTAATTCAGCAAATTAATTTGACTTGTAGCTGAGGAAAAAGCATTTTGGGAGATTTTTGTTTTCTTATTCAACATCTATGAGGCATCAAAATAAAAATAGTTGATTTATTTAAGTTTATATTTTCCTAAAATGCTTTTTTCCTAGTTACATTTTAATTGAATTGGGATGGTATTTTGTCCAAGCACAATTCGACAAGATGTTGTTTGGATACCAAACTGTGTAGCAGTAGTGATTTTACAAGGCCAGACAAAGTACGAAAAAAACCCTGAAAATGAAAAATAAGTGGTTACAATGAACTAATTAAAGAGTGGATGCACTTCTCCTGATTTTAATTAGGTATTAATCATATCAAACCTTTCCACTGCTATGATTTTGAGCCAGTATGATAACCTAATAAATCAGGCTCTTTTTATGCCGAAGCAGTAACAGATATCCCACTTAAAGAATCACTTCCCCAGAAACATGTGTTCTAATCAACATTTGGGTTGACGGTTCAATCCAGAGAGGCTTGGATGGAAGCGTTTGTAACAAGCTGCTTCCAGGGGCATCGGTACGCACATTGTTTACTTGCGTCTGTCACCCAGTCAACCCTTCTTTATCAAAAGCAGTGTGAAATCACGTACCCCACCTGCATGACACTGGTTCACAGGGGGAGACGTTCACATGTTACATTCAGGTCATTGAACAGGACATGTTTGTGCTTGTCTTTTAAATGAGAGATGGGGTGGAAGTACAAAGAAGGGAATTTAGAAAATAGTAAATTCAGTGAATGCAAGCTTTTCAGTACTGAATGTTTTCATGTGACAATACTCTGACTTTTCCCTGAATCCAGGCATTTTATGTTGTGCATTTATATTGTCTGCCTGAAGCAAAGTATGTTTCAGAAGCTAGGCAGTGTCCTTGTTCTCATCCAGGCTGGAGGCAGTGGCTGGCCTGTCTGTTTCGAAACATCAAATTCCATTAGTTGTAAGCTTCTTCAAGACTAGCAGTTGGAAGGTCAATTCACGGATTTAGACATTACAATACCTGTTATTTTGCATTCCTTTTTCTATTCAATTAATTATAGTTGAAATTACTGATGCAATAAAAAAAAACAAAAAAAAAACATTTATGCCAGCTCTAATGCAGACTACAGTGACAACAATAAAATGTTTACAACATGAAAAACAGAGACATATTTAATGATTTTAAGATTCTTGGTTTAACCAGGTAGGAAAAGCTGCTTTTCCTTACAGTGGTAACCAGGGGAATAGTCATAGTAGGGGAAGTCTGGATCATTCCCAGGTGAATAAACACAGTTGGCACCTCCTACAACACAGTGATCCCTAGCACCATGCTGGGATATTTGTTGTGCTCGAGCTCTGAGGAAAGAGTGCCCCCCTACTGAGCCACTGACACTAGTTTGGTCTTCAGGTCACTGGTCTTCAGCACTGTATAAATGTTTTATTGTACTGACTCCTTATGAGTACAGTAATCCGTCGTGTATCCGCCGTCACATATCCACCCTAACCGTTTATACGCCATGATCAAGCTCTTCAGCAACGTCACACCTTTTTTTTTTTTTTTTTTTTGTAAACCTATGCATTTTGCTACTGTGTAAATTACCCGACACTAATGGAAGTGTATACAGCACTGTTGCAGGGCAGGAGCCCTGCGCATGAAGAGATTTTTTTGTGTAAATGTATATTGTAAATAGTGTGTATTTATTGTAATTAATTAATGAAGTACCTGATGCTCTGCCTGTTGTGTGTGTACCAGGTGAGGAATCTAATCAGCACATATTCACCTCAGGGCTGCTGCAAAATGAAATAAGTAATTTATTATAGACCTTCTTGCAGTTATTGGTTGGCAACATTTGCATCTGATTTGTTATCTGTCCCAGCAGATTTATAAGCTCTTAGCCTCCTGAAGTCTAAATGACTCAGTTAGTGTTTCTGCTGACTGGGCCCTGGAGTTCATTGAGGAAAGTAAGAGATTACAAGCAAAGATGAATGCTCTATCTTTGCTCCTCCTTCAAGTGCACTGCAGTAGAAAAGAGAAAGAAAAAAGGTTTTGAAATGTGAATGCTACAGGATAAAACTGCAGAATCTAAATAAAGAGTTTAATCTTGTATGAGGAAATCATGCTTGTGAATATCATCTTAAAAAAAGCATGCATTGTTTAGTTAAAATAGCTGCTTACTGTGATTGGAGGCACTCACAAGGATTTATTGACTTTATCTCATTATACCAGCAGCAAGCTCAAACAAATTGCTGTACAGTATATAGATTTTGACAGATATGTTTCCAAGATGATATTCAGAAGTAATATGTTAAGAAGCCAGTAGTGTATTGCTGTATTGTATGATGTCAGAGAGAAACAGCTGAGCCATGCATACCTAAGCAGTTTTCTTTTCATCAAATTTACCTGCTATATTAGTAATCCTGTCATATTAAATCACAAATTGATCAAATATTTGTTATTTAAAGCAAACGCTTTTCATGGGATAGTAGACTATGTAATTGTCAAGCAGCCTATACGTACAACTATAACTGTATTGCTTTACAAGTAGCCGTGCGACAGGACAGCCTATGTTCAGGCAGGCAAGAAGACACCTATGCAGGTGGACCTCAGTTTATTAAAGTGAATAGCTGATTGGCCAATAGACCAAACAATGAAGTCCCCCAGTTTCCTCTATTCTTGCCACATACTCGCACAGTTTGAGTATGGAAACCATAAACAACAATATTTAAGGACAGGCTGTTCCTATGAATGGAATCTTTGCCCAATCAAATCCTAATAAAATCCTAATAAAGTCATGCATTAAATAGTGTTTTTCCTGTAAAATTTGATGTCAATCTTGGGGTGTTTTCAGTTTTTCATACAGATTATATGAACATCGGCATATATTTAAACCATTTCTGTGAAGAAGGACTACATTGCAAATTACTCCAGTGATTCTGAATAGATGATATGTTATATTATTATTATTATTATTATTATTATTATTATTATTATTATTATTATTATTATTGTTATTATGGGACCTAGAAAGTCTGGGAAACTCTGACATATTGGGGGGTTGACTTGCATGATGTAATTAGTGGTTTATATGTAATATCATTTAGTAATACAAAAATTGAAATTCTATTACATTTCACACAAAATTCAAAATCTAGAATTTATTTAAGCAACCCCTTGCAATGCAAAGAAAACTGTTAATGTTCAAAAAAGTAGTTGCAGATAACTCAGAATGTTAATTTAATGGCTCACAAGTCAGCCTATGCTATAGGCTATTGTTTATGCACTAACAGTTGTCTTTAAGAAAATAAAAAAAAGACTGCACTTTGGTGAAAATACCTAGATTAATCTAGCCCAATATATGTATAGCGGATACAGCTAATGAATCTATTTATATTATTTGTATACCAAATCTACAGTATAGTATAGTACATACTTTATGTACAATAAAATGGTTCATAAGCAGGGGAATTGTCTTTTTCTCAGAATATATGAATGCTTTTAAATAGTCAGTGTGTCTAGGATTATGTCACCTCTGTATATATTGTACCAAATTGCATCACCATATGAGGGAGATAATTATTTCATATGAGAAAATAAAGTAACCTGCTTTTTTTATTTATTTTTTTTAAACAAATTTGCTTTTATCTGTGCTTTCAGGCCTGCAATGATTGACAAGAAACCTGCAGAACTTAGCACCTTGAATGACGTGGCCTACCAAATCCGGATATGAGGGAAGACCATTGGGCAGAATCTGTGATCTTCCATGGTGCTCCTACTTGCACTTTACCTTCCAATCAGTTTTAAATCTCTTTTATGACTATGTATTAAATACTGTGTAAATACTTGAGTTTTTATTGCTTAATGTATGTGTGCAAGAGGTAAGGCAACACGTCAAGAAAGCACCAAGGGGTCTTTAGACTGACATTGAAGAAACTCTTTGGTTGGCTGTAATAGTTATTAACATTCTCAATTAAATAGTGCTGTAAGGAGGCAGTGTGGGCTATTGTATGTGTTTCAGCATTGGGCTGGGAAATGGCTATATTCCACTACATTACATTTGTAGGTTAGGGCAAGACATTTGACCGCCTTCTGTTTCTGCCTCACTATAAATTACATGTGGCATAACAGTTACAATACTGGAGGTAAACAATAAAATAATGGTATCAATTCAAAAATGTTTTATTGTTGGTTAGTATCAAAAAAGAAGCTTGTATATACAGTGAATGGCCAACAAATTAGAGGATGTTAATATGTTAATTTAAAAAGTCCTTCTGTAAACTATTCAGATATATATGGTCACATGCTGTGTCTAAATCTGTATGAGCTGTTGGGAGTTTTGTGCTACAATCATGTGAAATCAGAAGGATCTCTATGGCTTCACACGATAGTGGGTGGCTGTGCACCCAGCTTGTCCACTGATACTGTGGCTGCGTTTTCCAACAATGTCCCTCAGAAAACCACCACCTGAAAGCACAATTCTGGTCCCAAGGGCCATGACATGAAGGCCGCAGATGTGTGACAAACAAGACATGGTCCAAATCACAAATCTTCAAAACTGGACAGGACACAGCTATGTGGTCCTTCCCACTGTTAAGGCCATTCTATAATTTTGTGACCAGTCTGTACACAGTATATTGAGCTCTATTTTAAAGAAAGGTTGAAAAGAAAGATATAAAACAATGTCAACAGTATAAACCTAGCTAAATATTTGTGGCAAGGATCTGGTACACTATTCTCATGTGCTTATATTTTCTTGCTAGTTTTATACTGTTAAAATTATTCCACTCAGACAATTAGCCTTTGCCTTTTTCACTTATTTCATTGTTGCAAAAATAACTTGCCGTTTTAAGGTGTCATTGTTGTTGAGTAATACTAATGCAATCACCTGAATATTGTAATTGAACTCTTATTGTATTATTATTTACTATAATTTGTTGTTTCTAAGCAATGTTGCCGGTACATTAGACATGATATTCCAATTAGGCGGCCCAATTACTGAAAGGTCTTGTTACTGCTTTCTCATAACTAGGATTTTGAATATCTGGATCAAATGATTGGTCTAGCAGAGAATGCTGCAGCTGAGCTGAGATTAGAACGCAGGTTCTCCTATCTCCTTGTTTTCAAATAGCCCTTTATAGACAGCACTGTCTCCTCTAATATCTCAAGACAAGCTCTTTATATGGTCAAACAATTCAAGAAGGTGGGAGGCAAAAGCCTGTCCATACAATCCTCACAGTTTGTGTGTCCAGTTAATACTTATTTCATTGCTATATACCGCTATATTTAAACAGTGACATTTAACAGTGTGAAAGAATCTTCGTCTTTGTAGAATGTGTAATGCATACAAGGATCGTTCTTGTTGAAGCAGTTCTAGAAGTGAAATGGGTCTTAATGCCTTATTAAACAACACCATATCAGAAGGAAATGACAAATAGCTGCTTTTTTATCAATCTTTTTAAACAAGGGAGCAATTTAAAAAAAAAAAAAAATTGTGAAAGAAAAGCAAATAGGTTTTCAAATTGGCAGCTGAGAATGATAAAGAAAATACTTTCAATTTGATCCAATCCCCACTGTTTAAGCCAAAATGTGTTTTCATTTGACTTTTTAAACAGCAGAAAACAAGTGGCTTTCTGAAAATGTATTTTTTTAACTTTGAAAAAAGGAAATAGTAATGTGATGTTAGAATAAACACTTTAAAATAATACCAAGGTACTTTGCACATTGTCTGGTTGTTACTAACAAATTCCAAATCAATGGCTGCTGGTCAGTATTTTAATGTTATCTGTATAACTAGAAAATTCAGCTAAATTATTTAAATGTTATGATGAATTTGCAGCCAGTGAAGTCTAGTCAATTGGTCTACAGCTATACTCCTTAGATCATTAAAATAGAGCCCTTTATATACCAAAGTTATGAGAATCAAACATCCAACCGTGCAGACTCGCTGGTATATTTCTGTTTGTAAAAATTATGTAAAATGCACAAGGCATTTAAACATGGGCTGTGCTTACTATACACACCAGCATTCAGATCAATTCAGTAGCCACATCAACTTATTTTCAGTCTTGCAAGAAAAAGTAAGCATATCTGCAGATTTGTGTTTTTATTGAGTATGGCATATAAATACTGGATATGAATGAAGAACCATGGATTAATATTCACACCTCTGCGCCTTCCATCAGCCTGACCTACTGTGAGAGTTTTGAGTTCAGTAATGTGTTTAATTAAGTGGCATCAGCCAAGTATGAACTGTCTGCATTTTCTTAGCATAACTTGCACTTCGTGAGAAATAAATGACTAGGACATGCCAAAAATAATACAATATTGAACTTCAGATTCAGGACCTTTCATTTCGGATGTCTTGATATTGCAGTTATAGTGCAGATTGAAAATGGTGATTCAAAAGTAGCTTTGTGTATTATTGAATTTTAATTAACAGGACTGCCTTCCAGTTTAAACAAGGTTACAATTAAGCAATAATTGCAAAAAAGTCATTTACGTATACATTTTAAGAAAATAAATACTAGTTACTTGAAGTTAAGAATGACCTTAATAAGCCCAGACTGTGCAAACACAGTAGTATTTTGTGAAGTAACTGTTATATCTGCATCAATTTTACATATAGAAAACCAAGTTTTTTTTTTTTTTTTTAAAGAACATTGCTGTTTCTATTGATTAATGATTTTTTTTTTTTTTTAAGAAGAACTTTTAAACAAACAAGATGAGATTTTGCAAGGTAAAGCTAATTGTATACAGACTTGGTTATAAAGTATTACACTTTAAGAGAACAGAATGTAATCTCTTCTCTTTAGCTATGAGAAGCCATGTTAAAATTGATACTGCAGAAATAGTTTTTATCATTGGGTTATTACAACCTATTTCAATTTTCCTCTTGTTGAATAAAAGCATATTAAAAGCCAAAGTGTTTTCTTTGATTACATGATGTTAAATAAAATATCGAAATTCTGTTCATGTAGTTGTTATTATTATGTCTCAATAGTAAAATTCTGAGTTGCAAAACTTTTGGCCATAGCTGTACACTTATGTTCCTGTTTCCAAACCTTAGCTTCAGTAGAGCAGTGCTGTGAGTGTAACTGGACATTCAAACCAAAACTGTTGCCAGTTAAGTGATGCAGCCCAGCCATTCAAAGCCTCTCTGTGTTAATACAGCTCAATTGTACTGAACACAGTGGTGTGATATGAAGCATTTCCTCTGTTCTGACAAATAAAAACTGTTTGTAACGTAGGTTGGAAACCAGTGTGTTAAATAGTCAAAAAAACCTCCTGATGCAATGCACTGTTGACTCTGTTTTTAGGTCGCAGAACACTTTTTAATAAAATATTCAAACTAGTTGTCTGTTGTTTTAGATATTGTTAAACTAAACTTATTTTAGTGTGCATTTGACTAGTTTTACACTATAATTGCCAGTATGCAAACTGCAACTGAATTGCAGTGTAAAATACTGAAAGAGGGTCATACAGGGTCCGACTCGGGTGAGAGGGTGCAACATGAGAAATGCCGTAAGCACAGGTAAACACACGTGAGTTTAAATAATGAAGCACCATAACATTAGTATTGAAATGAGGGAATGTTGCCCAGTCGTATCTAAACATCTGCCAGTATAAATTATATCTGCTAATGCTTTCCAGACCCCAGGACTCCACTGAAAAAACACGATTGAAGCTCCAAGGATACCGTACAGTAAAACTAAATGGGGAATGTTGCTTGTCACTGGTGTTCCAAGAATGTACCATATTGTGACCCCTTTGGCTTTTTCCATGCAGTCTCATTTAATTACAACCTCGACAGCCTACATCAGAGACTGTCCGCCGCAGCTGTCTGAGTTTTGTATTCAAATACACCCTTTTCACCATACTTAATGTATATGATTTTTTAAATAGGATACTTCATTCAACATGCCAATTTGAACTACCCTACTGTATCTGTGAATCCAGTATTATTTTTCTACCCCTTAGTACCCTAATTATTTCAGGAATGAATTGGCTTTTATTATATTTTATTTACAGGCTTCAAGTGGACTTATGTTGTTATATTGTTTTCCACAATATCTTTACTTCTTCTTGTGGTCTTGTCGCTTCGTATTTTTATTTTAAAGATAATCTGGCTATAAAATGTTTTCTATTTAAATACAACCAACTCACTGAGGAAATGTTGCTGTAAGGAGTGGCACAAGTAGCGGAGGCTTCCACTTCCAGCTATTTTCTATATTGAATAAATCATTGCAAAACATAATACCCAGGCCTTACATAAGTGGTTCATCTACACTGTAATGGGAATTTCCATTGATTTACCTAACTGACATTCAGGATTGGAAGTTTGGATGTTATCAATATTCAGAACAATGCCTGATTGAAGACTACACTCAACTAAATCTTATTGAAATGTTGATCATAGTAAGGCGAGGTTAATGTACTGCAAACTGCTGATAAAAATAGGACAAGCTTTTAGAAGCAGATAGTTCCACGTGTAGATATTATGGAAATCTAGTTTCCTAGACACTACTAAGAGCTTAGATGTGTTTTGGTAAGAATATCTTTTAATGATAAACAGGAAATTCATTACCAGGGCATGATAAGGACACCCCCCTATATTTTACCACTGGCAGAGCATAAATAAATTCTGTTAACCACACAGATTAAGGAGTTTGTTTGATGATCTAAACTGCGGCAGATATTTGAACACTGTGCCAAAACGTGTAAATCTGCTTTTTTGGCAGATGTTAACCCATTTTATTTTCTATTGTTTCTAGTAACATTACTAAGGGGGCCAATAAGTCATCCCTGGTGTAAAAAACACAGCAAGACTTAAATAGCGAGAAGGCAGTAGTATTTAGTAGACACCTACAGGCTTTCATAAGGTGCATTTGCACAAGACTTTGTGCTTGCCATGTAACGGCTGCTTAGAATGCTCTGCTTTTGCACTAGAAGACCTGAATTAATAAAATGTTGTCTGTTTGTCGATATGAATCAACTAGAAATGGAAGTTTCAGTGAGCAAGGGATCTTCTTAATAAACAACTACCAACTACGCTGCGTGAAATAGTACTTTAATTAATGTTCTGAGAACTTCCTTTCTAGTTGTATAGTTAACATTGTTTTATCCTCTCTGCCACTGTACTTCTTTCAAAGCAGTATCCAGACCTCACTGTTTATTCATTAAAAATTGCTACTTAATATAAGCCTGCTCTGTATCATTCAATAGATGATCCTTGGGCGATGTTATTGGCTGTGTAAAGGAAGCACAATGAATTAATTGCTCTGTCAGATTTTATTTTCTAATTTATAAGACTATTTTCTAATTATAATTAGTATTAAGCTTTTATGCAACAAAGCTCTTTAGCTCTTAAAGTGTGCAGTAGGCACACACAAAAACAGCAATAGGTGCAGTCTAGGATTAATCATAAGATCCATCTGTTTACAGAAAACAAACAAAAAAGAACATACTGTAACTACATTAGGGAGTTATGCAAGTATTGTACAGTACACCCACTACAAAACTGTATGCTTGCAATAATAAAAAGCAATCAACAAGAAAATAAACAATTTCAATACTTAAGAAATCTTTTAAGTCTATTGTGTGGATAAAATCTGAAATTAAGTCATTACACTAGCAAGAGAGACTTGTCTCCAAGTACACAATATGCACTCTACAGTTGGAACTATATAGTAATATATATTTAGGGCTTGAACTTTTCTGGTTTTATTTTCCACATTTCTACCTCCCTTTAAATGTTAATTAGTAGTTGTTAAGTTGTCTCTGCATCCTCAAAGAGAAAACTATTAATTAAAAACTGGGTTTAAGATTTATTTGCTACAAATCAAGGATGGACTTGCTGTCAATGTAGACTGTACTGGGTATTTTACGCTGAAAAGAAAATCTATTCTGTTAAATGAATGAAAATAACAAAAGCACAACGATAAAACTAGGCGACTACAAGAATAAAATGCAATTGGGATCAGTGATGAGCAATTAATGTAATTTGTCACAGCTGTCTGAAAAAACCTCAAGCCCTACATATATTATAGGATAGATGTTTTGGTCGTCCATATTTACGGTCCTGGATTTTAACTAAAATAATCAGTTATTTGCGGATTCCATGGACTTCAACCAAATCACTAATTTGACTTAGCTACAGGCAGGTGTCGCTATAGACACATCATAACGTTTGTTTATCCAAACTGTACCATATTGTGTTATCACAGACAAATTGGATTTGGAAACTCAAAAGAAAGTGATTGGCAGAGATTCCTAACAAGTCATAAATGGGCAAAACAAAACCAAACAAAAACACATGCTAGCATTAAAACAGAATTACCAACTGAATATTAAACTGTTTGTATCGTTTGTGACCCTGAATTTTATTTCTATTAAATACATGTGGGGGAAAAAAAAAAGATTAGGTGCTGCTAACCAACTTTTATTAAACACCCTTGGTACAAAATTTAAGTGGTACTTCTTGCACCGTACGCATGGGTCCACTTCAAAGAATGGAAAAAAAAAAGAAAAAAAAAAGAAAAAACACGTATCTGTGAAACATAAGTTCCTCCTTGCTAACTGTGTCAGGAAAACAAATATCCCCAGGACATGGCGCTACAGTTCATTGCACTAATGAGTACTGTTTCTGCATCTGCTGCTTTGCAGACTGTTTGTGGCACACTCAGTTTCATGCCAGAAGGAGATGCATCAGAACCTCTGGCTAGGATATCCTGTCGTTCACAACAGGGAACTTAAAAGAACTTAAAAGATCCAAGGGTCCTCAAGATTAATCAAAAGCATTGAAATAACGTCTTACTAGCTTTACAGATTAATGCTAAAATTAAAATCTTGTAATTTGCTAGTTATAATTTCCACACAAGGTCAAATTTATTAAAAGCATTTACAAAAAAAAAAAAAAGTAGTCTGATGTTTCTCCAGTTACAACATATTCATTAAACAGATAACAGTAAAAACGCCTTTTTCTTTTCTTTTTTAGTCATCGCCAATGGTTTTTACCCCGGTTTTCTCCCTAATTTGGAATGCCCAATTATTATTTTTATCCCAGTTCACCGCTACAACCCCCCGGCTGAAACATGTGTCCTCCAAAATGCGTTCCTGCCAATCTGTCATTTTTCGCACTGCAGATTCACAGCGAAGCCACCACACCTATAGTGCCGGAGAATAACACAGATCTGAATGGCTCCACTGCAGACCCGCAGGCACCCTATCAGCCACAGGGGTCACTGGTGCGCAGTGAACCATGGATTGCCCTGCCAGCCTAAGCCCTCCCTACCCGGGCGGAGCTCGGCTAATTGTGCACCGCCCCCAAGGAACCCCCGTCACGGTCGGCAATGACATAGCCTGGATTCGAACCTGTGATCTCCAGGCTATAGGGCACATCCTGCACTCCACGTGGAGTGCCTTTACTGGATGCACCACTCGGGAGCCCCAATAAAACACCATGTTTGACACAGTCACATCTTAAATGAAAAACCTGAACTATTAGACAAGTGTTAAACAGTCCAGCTTTATTGTGCTCAAGGTTAGTCCGTTGCATTTATCCAGTTCATAACAAGCTTTAAAAATAATTATTATACATCCATATTATACATAATTTTGTCGTATGTGATTGGAGAAAACCTGGACTGTGTGGACCGCAGTTGAACATCCCAGCTTTAGATCATTAAAATAGAGATTTTACACTTCACAGAATATTTTTAAATTTGTTTTTACTGATACTTCCATGGTCAGCAATTTTATCTCTGTGGTCTGGTTTTAAAGTATGTTTGGTGGGTATGCATTATAGCTCTGTAGCAATAGCTACGGCAGATGCCGAATTTACACTTTTTAAAAGTAAGCTCATTGCTCATTTATATAAAATGCACAGTAATGCACTGTCATGGATCAGGGAAAAAAGCACATTTCAGCAAATTCAGCATCTTCACAGGTAACAAAGCTGTAAGATATACCTATCAACCAAACACTATCATTTTAAAACCAAACTAAATGATCAAACAAACTGCACATGCAAATAAGAGTTTAATATATATAAAATAGTATTTCAATATATGGTTCACTTAAATGACAACTGTTATTAAAATGATCCTTTAAAAAAAATTAAAAAATCCTGAATTTACTAAGATACATTCTAAAGTGGTAGCTACACTCCCTGATATTTTTGTTTTTAAAAAACAAAATAGCAGCAGTTTTTGTAGCAATAACTATCTGATTGAATAGTTTTGATAAATAAAACTTATTGGATAATTTACAGGGATTTAGCCTATGAATGTATTTACGGTACATTTTTACAGTGCGGTTAAACAGACACATGCATCTACAATGAAGACATAAACAAACCGAAGGCTACCTTGATAGTTAATCAAAGATGAACAATTTCTTAACCTAAAAAGCATGATTATCATTAGTCTTGGACTACCTAATGTTACCTTAGGTAAGATAGTCCAAGATTAATGCTAAATTTGGGTCTGTGTAACCCGCCGATAATGTCTAAAACTGCCTGTCCTATTGCAGTTATTGGATACATGATAGAATATTGGTAATTACATAAAATTTCAAACATAGGATCACTAAGAAAAAAATTTAATGTTGTGCAGCTTAAAAATCACAGGAATCAACACATTCTGTCTAAACATACCTATCTAAACCAAGTGACATACTGGAAATACAGGTTGGATTCATAGAACCAGGTTTGAAAATAGCGTGTCAACCACTTGTTGCTAAAGTATAGCAAGTCAACTCTATATATTTGTGCACCTTTAAAATTACCCACAACATATTCAATAAAATAACAAATACTGTACAAAGTAAAAAAGTAAAACAAACAAAAAACTCAGAAAACAATACCAACCCCCCCCCCCCCCCCAAATAAAACACACACTACACTGTTTGCATGGTTTGGGTTGTTTGGAAAGTACAAAGTAAACCCACAGCATGACGCTCATTGTGTTAGTGCAGCAGTCTAAATTTGGCCAGCAAAGGCAGGTGATCAGAGGAGTTGTGCTCATTAGGCAGTCCATTAACAGGCCACAATTCATTTTCACCGAGAAGAGAAAGCCTGGCAAGAACCTGCAACTGGCCATTGTGGATTGTGCTGCCCCCTGCTGGAAGAAAAGACAGCTCAGTGATCAGTCTGTAGTATTATTCATTTTGTTACCTCTCTATCCTCATCCTTGGCACTGTAATCTATTTATCAAGGAGTAGTTCACATTTACTGATAGTAGCCAGAAGGCAAAAGGGTAAATCATGAACTTAACGGTGAATATTTCATCATTAAAAAAGAGAGACAGTGGAGTGTGTTTCCCCAATGCTAGCTGCTTACAGGTAAGCCTCTTACAGGTTACCTTTGAGTTTGGCACTTATTCCATCCACATACATTTTATACAGAAGCCAACTACACACACACACACTTTACACACTATAGATATTTAAGTTGTTGAGTTTTTTAAAGTAATTCTTCCTCTCAATCCTCAGAAAATGTAGCAGAAATGAACTGATGTGGCTATTGGTATGCCTACTGCCAATACCGATTTCTTTCCAATATCTGTTACTGGCCACATTATCAACTGGACATATAAATAGTTGCTTACATGCCAAGAAATCACTGACCCCATCTTAGCCAGTCTGTGCCTGTAAGATTCTTTTTTACCTGCTTGTACTGTGAGATCATCTTTGGCTGCAGAGTAGAAAATGTAATCCACAGTGGTGGCTGTCTTGGAGTGACAAGTTGTAACCTCTGGCCTCCGGCCTTCTGACAGGTAATGTGAGTAAACTGAGGTCAAGTTAAACTGGTGCTCAATACTTGACCGAACCCTTTAAATACACACAAAAAAAAGAAACAAAAATAAAATACTATAAGTACGTGTTACCGTTTTATCCAGACTCTTAAGGCTTGTAAGATTATTTATCATTAAAAGATTCAAATCAAGTAAATCGTAAAAAAAAATGTTTATGAGCAGTACTTATTATCAAAGATTAAACGATTCAGTGAATTGCACTGCAGTCCTCTAGCTTCCCACAACAGTGTTCACAAGCTGTTTCTTACTGTGCTTAACACAATATAAACTAGAAATGGGAGTTTGTGAACAAAAACAAACAATCCCCAGTGTCACATCCGAGCGATATCAATCCCCAGTCATATCCGAGCGATATCAATCCCCAGTCATATCCGAGCGATATCAATCCCCAGTGTCAAATCCGAGCGATATCAATCCCCAGTCATATCCGAGCGATATCAATCCCCAGTCATATCCGAGCGATATCAATCCCCAGTGTCATATCCGAGCGATATCAATCCCCAGTGTCACATCCGAGCGATATCAATCCCCAGTCATATCCGAGCGATATCAATCCCCAGTGTCACATCCGAGCGATATCAATCCCCAGTGTCACATCCGAGCGATATCAATCCCCAGTGTCACATCCGAGCGATATCAATCCCGTGTCACATCCGAGCGATATCAATCCCCAGTGTCATATCAGATGGAATACTTTGTAAACATGAAGTAAAATGTAAATGTGAAAAAGAGGTTAAAAGACAATGAGGCACTAAAACAGTTAATGTTCACTGGACCACATTTAATGTTTAAAGCAATGTGGCAGTGAAAGGGTAAGTTTCTACTGGACATTAGTAATGGGTACAGTGTGTAGCATTGAGGCAATAACTCAAAGTGTACTGTCTCTATGCAGCTGTAACTTCAAGAGTTACTTGACTTCAATATGGAAGCCACATTACATCAGATGTCAATTTCATGGTCAGAAACACATTTAGCATGAAGGCTTTACAGTCAGCACTCGCATATCCGACCCTATAAAATTATGACTTCAGTGACGGTTAAAAGAGTGTGACGCATATCTGATTATTTCATTTTGGCCCGTTCCAATCCTTTGTCGTTTTTCAAGGAACACAAAAAAAGATACAATGTCAAAAATGCACAGCTGAAAGGACTGTGTTTTAAAATAAAAGTAGGCTTCCATTTAGATGTACTGTGGTTGGTTTTGTTGGTACAGTACTATATTTTCAACAGAAGTATTTTAATTCATAACGATATGATTCTGAAAATATGACTTGCCAAGAGACTGTGGACACGTGGACTGTAATACAGTACACAGTGCTACAATACGTACCAGATTTAAAAGGATGTAAAATTCCCCATTAACAGCCCAACAGCAAAATTAAACCAAAAGGTTACCCATGCACAGAACTGCGTAAAACGTAAAAAGCAATGCAATTTAGCAAAAAAAAAAAAAAAAGTTTCCACAATAAAACAGTATCCAAAGTCAGAATATACTGCTTGATAAGGCCCTAATGTCAAAGTTCATTACAAATGAAAATGCACAAAAGCAACTAAAGATCACAGATTTTAAAAAATACATCACACTATCTAAAACTGTTCAGATTAACTGTTTGGCATTGCAAAGCTGGTCTCGCTCGCTTTGTTGTTACTGCATTTGTCAGGTGAAACTAGAAGCAACGCTGTGTTAACTGCACAATAAAAGACATAGACTGAGTTGCGCATGCAAGAAAAAAAAAAGTGGTTTGTGACGGATAATCAAATAAATGTTAACATTGAAGAGATAGGCTTTGTATCAGAAAACTGGTGACAGAGCTGGAAATCACATGTGACGGGTAAGTGCGTTAATTTGTTGCATATATAATGGGAATTGATTTGTTTCTTAATACAAGGATGGTAAAATGTGCTTGACGTGCATCTGAGTGTCGTATATCCGAGTGCTGACTGTATATAACCCTGTAAATATCAAGTCCCTACCTCCAATGGTTTCTGAGACACAAGGCTTTGACACTGAGGCGCCATTGCAAAAAAAAAAAAAAAAAAAGTCTGGAAAGGGTTAATTTTTCTTGCATAACACCCATGATCAAACTAGGTCTAAGGAATCATAGAATACATGTGTGTACCAAGTATGAAGTCAATACCTTGATGCATTAGGTATTTATCATCTGGAAACCAAAAGGTCATATGACCCCCAACATGGTGGCCATCTGGTCACAGGTCAACGTGATTAGATATCAAAACACGTGCACATAGGAAGAGGCACAGGTTATGTGTTGATTCCCAAATTCATACAAACCTGTTATACAGTTTGTGGCAAGGTTGAGATTACATGGTCACAGTTCACAAGAGAAGTTGACATATGCATCAAACTAAAAGTAATGTCAAATTGTTAACTAGTATCCTATAATAATGAAATATGACAACCTTGGAATCAATTTGCAAAGACAACACTGGTTAAACAAAAGTTATTGTATTTCTTGCTCTTATTGTATTACTTGTATTGTAACACTTGAAATGTATTTGCTTACGATTGTAAGTCGCCCTGGATAAGGGCGTCTGCTAAGAAATAAATAATAATAATAATAATAATAATAATAATAATAATAATAATAATAATAATAATAAATCTTGTTTCAGATTCTAGAGATGGTTTGCGACAGTGTGTGTAACTAGAAATGGTGAAATTATACGACAGATTAAGTGGGGTGATATGTTATTTGTGTAATGATGACAAAACAGTGTGACCTTATTTCTGAAATAGAATCAACACAGTGAAAATGAAACTTTAAAATCTCTCAAAGTACAACTTTTCAGCTACCTAATGGTATAAAGTGTCACAAATGTTCCAATTTCCCCTCTTCACTGACATTTTAAACAAACCAAAACCTACTTTTCACTTGGAGGGGAAGATTTATCTTGACTGACAGCTGAAGGCACATTAGAAGAGTCTTCTGTATCTTCAGTGGATTTGTCTGCAATGATAAGAAATGTGCCATTGATAAAGGATATGTCAACAAAAAGAAAATGACATAGTATTTATGGCGACGACAACTCAACATGGCTTACGATAAATGTAGCCACATGAGTGGTACATTAAAATTATTATGAACCTGTATTGCTATGGTATCCAGTTTCATATTTACAGCTGTGAGATATCCCAAGGCTTTTAGGCCAAAGGGGCACAGACAATATCCGCTGGCCTCGAGGAGTCTGTTCTTGTCCAGAAATCTGAAGGAAAAATAAATAAATCATACGATAAAGTCTATACAGTAAGCCACTAAGATACATTTATGTAATGATTTAAGATAAATGGTTTGGGAATTGTATGAAAAAAACATTATCATCGGCAGGCTTCTATACACGCTGTTGGTATTTTTAATTTTAAAACATTTCACGCATATTAAATCCTATGAAGGCCCACATATACAGTTTTGCTCATTTTTCCTACCTCGCATTTTTTTTTTTTTTTAAATGTTAGCGCCATTATCTTGAAATATTTATCAGAGCTTATAATGGTAAATAACATACTGAATACTGAAGTTGTTTAAAGAGGACCTTAATTAGTAAAATTGCACATGTGGGCCTACAAAGGATTCTATACACTTGGCAAAAAAATAAGTATGTGGCAATTGACAAGTTAATTTGTGCAAATATACCCTATTGTAGTTCCATTAAAGGTGAAACAACTTCAAATTAGTAAAGACTTTTGGATGTCACATAGGCAAAATTCCCACACACCCTTGTCGATTAAAAAAATGTTACCTTGCTAATAAGAAGTCCTTCATAATCCAGTTTCCCTTCTTTCACAAAACTGTAGAGCGGTGAACCTGGCACGGAGTTGAAGTCACCACAGAGGATGATGGGGCAGCAGCTGCCATCTTCTTGAACTGAGACTCGTCCGATCTCTGCCAGCAGCATTGCCAGCTGGGTCAGCTTGATGTCTCCTCGTCTGGGGTTGTACAGCAGATGAGTGTTGGCCACACAGATGCTGGGGGCAGGGCTCTGTGTAGCTGCGGGTTTCAGCAGCAGAACCAGTCCCACATTATCCCTGTCTAATAGGGGGATGCCATGACGGAAAAACTCAACCGGGTGACTTGATACAAGGGAAAATTTAGATTGCTTGAACCCTATGGCACAGCCATCAGGTTTTCTACCTGTCCGCATCTTGTATTCACAGTGGTAACCTATAGAGGAAAGAAAGCCAAGCATGTTATCTTTCCAAGTACTGTGTTTTAAAATCACAAAATACAAAAGCTGCTCTTTAAGCAGATGAAGCTAAATATATTGATCAATTGACTGAATAATCAAGTACATATGAACAGTTAAAATAAATCAAACCTTTTGATACTGTACATAAAAACCTCAAGAAAGCCAATTGCTCCCTCTAGTGATCAAAATCTACAGAATCTAGAGCTCACCTTGATGGCAATCAGATAGAAAGTGTTAGTACTTATGAAATCAGTAAAATATTTTCAAAAAGATTTGAGATGTGTCCAACAAATGTTTCAATTAATTTGAGATTTAAATGTAAAAAAAGAATTTTGATAATTAAAACAGTTAGCTCAATTTCCATGCAAAACTGTGTCTTTGTTACCATGCAGACCTTGTTTGATACTCCAGTTTAAGGTGTGATGGAGATCTTTATTCTGTAGATTATACCTTTTTTATTCTATGTTTTTATCAACATACATTCTGGGAATGGGTTGCCAAAATTGTTTTGGCAATTTAATCGCTTAGCAATATATAACAAGCAGGTACCTAAGGATTCTAGACTTGGTTTGATCTGGGTTTCGTAGTGATCCTCTTGCACTTCTTGCAGACACAAAATCTAGAAAAAAACAATTTGAACAGCTGCATAATTAAAAGCATTGTAAATAAATAAATAAACAAACATTCTGCAAAATGAAACCACATATGCTTATTAAATCTAGTTAAATTATTATGAATCCCAAAATCCTATAAACACTAATAGTGCTTAATTTAGAAATACTAAAATAATCCAATTTAATGACAAACATTTCAATTAGAAGTTTTTTTTTTTTTTTTTTTTTTAAATGTCTTCTTTGTTGAAAGAGACTTCTGGTCTAAACATTTGTCATGAAATTCATTTCTCTTTTAGTATTTCTAAATGGTTATTGCTTACGCTTACGGCCTCAAAAGGTCCAAACTATATAATGACTGCTCAAATGACCAATAAATGGAACTGAGCTTCATACATATGATATTTAACACTCACAATTTAGTAACAGTAAAAGTTTTTGCTACAAATCTTATATGATAGCAACAGCTTAGTAGAGCAGTGGTGGGTAATTTATTTGATGGCGGGCCAAATGACACACGGGCAGCCACAGAGCTCGTCAATAGGAAAAAAGAAGTAACAATTGTGATAGTATGTCTTTGTAACCTCCAAATAAATATTAAATAATAAATATAGCATCTGTGTTGTATCTATTAAGAGACAAATTAGTTTAGTTTAACACTCCAATATGTTGTAAGTGAAATTTAACGCAAAATTACAGCTGAAAGACGATTTCAGTGCTCGCTTTGACAACTTCAGTATTCCCAGGTACATAATAGTTTTTGTCCGTAATCCATTTTCCATCAACCCCGATGGTGATTTCTCGTCCCATGCAAAGCAAGTGCTTCCTGCAATCGACGAAGCAGCAACTAGAACTATATTTGCAGGCATCGTCATTGCTGAAAACTGAATTCATTAACAAAGGAAATCTGGAATCATTCTGGTCCGCCTATATAGCAGATAACTACCGCTGGCTCTGTTTGTGCTCTCCATGTTTGGATCTACTTACACATGCGAAGCAGCTTATTCCACAATGAATGCAATATTAAAAACAGATGCATGAAACAGGCTGACAAGAATCTTTGGAGGACTGCCTACGTATCGCTGTCAGGTCTATCACACCTTGTGTTCTAAAGCTGATCGCAGAACGAAAGTGCCATTTTTCTCATTAAATTTGTCATAACGCAATGAAGCATTTAAAAAAAAAAAAAGTATGCTACTTTTGAATTGTGTTTTATGTTATTCTGCGTTCCTGTCTACCATAGCGAGGCATAAATGTATCATCACAATCAGCAAGTACTGTACTTTGGAATCGATATTGCAAAACACTTAATTTTCTGCTTACTCGCAAGAAATATATGAAGGTCATACGGAGAATCCCCCATGACAGCCCCCTTGCGGTAATATTAAAATGAAGTTCCGCTCTCGCTCAGTCCTGCCAGGAGGCATCCGCCAGACGACACCTGTCCACAGGCCGGATTTGGGCCGCGGGCCGCCATTTGCATTGGCTTATTTCACAGACCCCGTTACACTGAGGTAACATTAGGTAGCACAGGTGCAGTTTGTGGAACCGGAAGTATATGTCTGTGGGAAAGTTACACTAGGATGTTTTTTTTTTGTTTTTTTTTTAAACTCACATCTGCATTATGTTGTTTGAGTTCCTGCTCAATGTTGGGGAATCGATGTCCCCAGTGTAATATTGGACGTCTGCAGTGCTTGTACAAGTGTGCATTATCTTCCAACAAGTGTTGAGAAAGGATGTTGTAAGACATGACTGTAAAGTCAAATTCTTCATTTTTTTCCCTGT
The DNA here is from genome assembly GCF_902713425.1 of Acipenser ruthenus. Classification (NCBI taxonomy): domain Eukaryota; kingdom Metazoa; phylum Chordata; class Actinopteri; order Acipenseriformes; family Acipenseridae; genus Acipenser; species Acipenser ruthenus. The sequence continues at coordinate 28,290,534 of NC_081194.1, forward strand.
CAGCAATGTACACTTCTGCATGCGGTCTTGATTTTTCTTTGTAATGCGAGAAATATTCCCAGTGTCTCTGTATTTGTTCTGGAAAACAGACAGAAAAATACAATTACAGACAAAAGTATTGGCACCCTACACTTTATAAAAGATAACACTATGTAACACAATTTTTGTTCCTGGGTAGTAAGTGTTATTTCCTAATTGCTTATGCCTCAAATATAGAAAATGGCTATTATTCCCCACAAACTTTGCTTTTGTGACCAGGACAGTGATATTTTGAAGTTTACCTATTTCCAATGAGAAAATGGGCGAATTTGTGTCTTTTTGTTCACATAAAGTCAGAAAAAAACAACATATGAATCCAAATTAACATGTATTTATACTAAAGTAATACAAAAATGACTACAAAAGATTTAGAAGTGAGTAGTTTTTCGAGATTTACGATTATACTGTAAATCATTTTCACGAATCAGCCCCCAAATGTAGTCTCCCATCATGTTCTCGTTATACTGTCCTTGGTAGCGGCGTTCAAAGTCCAGTATATCCTGGTGGAAGCGCTCGCCTTGCTCTTCCGAGTACGCTCCCATGTTCTCCTTGAATTTATCAAGATGAGCATCAAGGATATGGACTTTGAGGGACATCCTACAGCCCATTGTGCCGTAGTTCTTCACCAGAGTCTCAACCAGCTCCACATAGTTTTCGGCCTTGTGATTGCCCAGGAAGCCCCGAACCACTGCGACAAAGCTGTTCCAAGCCGCTTTCTCCTTACTAGTGAGCTTCTTGGGGAATTCATTGCACTCTAGGATCTTCTTTATCTGTGGTCCGACGAAGACATCGGCTTTGACCTTTGCCTCAGACAGCTTAGGGAAGAAGTCTTGAAGGTACTTGAAGGCTGCCGACTCCTTATCTAGAGCTCTGACAAATTGTTTCATAATGCCCAATTTGATGTGCAGTGGTGGCATTAGCACCTTCCGGGGGTCCACTAGTGGCTCCCACTTGACGTTGTTCCTCCCCACAGAGAACTCGGTCCGCTGTGGCCAGTCCTGCCTGTGGTAGTGCGCCTTGGTGTCCCTGCTGTCCCAAAGGCAAAGATAGCAGGGAAACTTGGTAAAACCGCCTTGGAGACCCATCAGGAATGCCACCATTTTGAAGACTCCTATGACCTCCCAGCCATACTCATCATACTTCAAGGCGTCCAGCAAGGTCTTGATGCTGTTGTAATCCTGTTGTAATGCTGTTGTAATGCAGCTGGAACTAAACTGAACTGGTGGGCTTAAGGCCCCTGTATTTATACTACTATTTATATTACTGGAAAGTTCTAGAAGTTACTCCAAGTTTACTCAGCACTGAATCTATCTGGAATGTTCTGGAAAATAGGTACATTTTCAAAATATCACTGTCCTGGTCACAAAAGCAAAGTTTGTGGGGAATAATAGCCATTTTCTATACTTTTGAGGCATAAGCAATTAGGAAATAACACTTACTACCCAGGAACCAAAAAAAAAAAAAAAAAATTGTTACACTGTGTAATTCAAGAAAACATGTTAAATACAATACTTTAGTGAACATTAGCCACCAATTAATGACAAAAACCAAAATACACAATTTCTGGTAGTTTAACTAATCTTCATATTTAAAAAAAAAAAAACACTTAAGTAACTTGAAATACTTGTTCATGACAAAAGTATTGGCACGTTTACATTAAAAAGGTCTGTCAATTTAATAAAACCAATTTAAAATATATTTATTAGATTGAAAACCCTTACCCAGTAATTAAGCTGCATTGTAAAGTCAGTAGCCAGAAAAATAAGTAATTATTTCCAACATCTGTTGAAGAACTTCATTTTGTGAACACAGCAGATGGCCAAGACAAAAGAGTTGGATTCACGTTTGAGAAAAACACTTGCAGTCACAAAACTACAACAAAGGAAATGCTACAGAACAGTATCAGAGAAATATGGAATGCCAAAATCCACAAATCAGAGAAATAATCAAGTACCACCACAGGACAAATTCCATTCAAATGCTTGAAAGAAGTGGATGTCCAAAGAAAATTACAGGTACAGCAGGTAGAAGAATCATCCGAGCGGCCAAAAAGAATTAAAGAGGAACAGCCAAGGACTTAAACACACAAGAGTTGTATGCACGTAGACCTCGCTGCAAACAACTCTGAAAGAAAATTCATACAACAAACCGTCTAAAATTTGCCAAGAAATATGAACCGGAACCTGAAGCATTCTTCAACAAAATGTTATGGTCTAATAAGACTAAAACAAAACTTTTCCTCAAAAGTTGATAAATTTGGAGAAAAAAAAAGGAAAGCCTTCAAATGAAGAAAACCTTGTGCCTAAATTGTAAATTGTAAATTCTAATGATTAGTCTATCGTCAATAGTTTTAATTATCGTGGTAATGTATTTATTTGTATTTATGATTTTGCCCACTTTGAGAAAGACACATCAACTGGACAGAATGCAGATAAAACTATAATAGAACATCCAGCACAGAGCAATAATTGACCTCCCACTGGGTTTTATATAGCCACAAAAATCAACAAGAGCAGCACACAAAAACAACCATGGCAGATAGCGAGAACTACAGAAACAAACTTTCCTCCTAAAAAAAACGGATAAAATCAGTTATCTGTGACAATTTTGGTTTAAAAAAAAAAATGACAAATGACCAGGTAATTGAAGAGGGAGGGCAAATTTGTAAATTATGCCGAACTGCAGCAACAGCATTTAAGAGATCACCACCAAGCGTTTTACAAAGAAACAACATTGTTAAGGAACAAAGTGTTTATTAAAAAGTGTTAAGTAAAACTAATTGTGTGTAATAATAATAATCCTATTGCGTTTTAGTATTCCTGTTTTATGATTAGAAAACTAAATTATATATATATATATTTTAGCTACATACAGTAATAATAATTATTTATTTTCAACGAAACATAGCACTTTCAAACATGAATTTAACGTTTAACCTTTTGTTGATGACAATATATATTTTATATATATATATATATATATATATATATATATATATATATATATATATATATATATATAGTCTTAACACATTTGATATATATATATATATATATATATATCCTTTTTTTTTATAGAAAGTTCTGAACATGAAACATTTCAAAAAAGCTGTAAGGAGAGGCTCACCACAGCTAATCTGTATTCCAATGTATTCTATTTATTCATTGTCATATGCTCAATTACTGGTAATGGAGTAAAACAGGGCAGGCTGACGCTACCAGCTCCATTTAGAAATGCTTTTAACCCAATAGTGTAGCGATTTGATTTGGGAATAAGGCATTTTTAACATCCTTAAATCAGACTAAAAATGAAGAGAAACATCCAAATAAGGACTAATCTTGATTAAAATGGCACTTGAGTTTATCTATAGTAATTCATACCTGTTTCATAGATGTTTAGAAACTGTTCTGAGAGTTCTCTGTATTTAAAATAGTTTTTGTATATCTGTTGTACTATAATTAAGCACCATTTCTTTTCAATTTGAAGGTTTATAATGTTGTAAAACATGTTTTATAGTAATAGAATAGTTAACAATTTAAATCTGTAAGTCTTTTTTTTTTTTAGTTCTTTGTAAAATAGTGCTGTTTCGCAAATATCGTGATAATACCCCACAGAAAAATCGTCTGAGAATTTTCATATCATGACCTCCCTAGATCAAATGAATACAGCCATGTACAGTACCAAAACATTCTACAAAGTACAATGACACCATCTGCTCGTAGGCTGACAATTTAACTTTCAAGATGACAACGACCCAAAGCATATGGCTGAGTCAACTCTGAAATCCTTGAGGAAAACAAAATAAAAGTTCTGGAATGGCATTCGCAATCACCAGATCTCAATCCAATAGAAATGCTTAGAACTGATCTGAAAATGCTGTAGCCAAGTGTAATATATCCAATCTGAGCTAAAAGAAACAGGCAAGAAAGGGCCCAGATTTCACTAACAAGATGTAACATACTGGTTAAGAAAGCCATGATAAAAGCAAAAGGAGAGCACACGAAATACTAAATCAGGGGTGCCAATACTTTTGTAATGAACAGTTATTTAAAATTAAATAGGTTTTGTTAAAGACTATTTGTTAAAATAGTAGAAATTGTGTATTTTGGTTTTTGTTTTATTAAAAAGTGGTTAAAGTTTACTATATGCATCTCCTTAATCTGTTACTGAATTATGGTATAAAAAGCATAGGGTGCCCCTTTATGAATAAAGCAAACAGAATGGAAACCAGTTTAAAATGTTGTCATACCTATTCATAGTAAGCAGTAGATGGTAGTATTGGGGACCCTGACCATAAACCACACAATACTCATTGGAAGCAACAATACACAACACAAAGATCTCATAGGCTGTTTTATAACTACACTTCTTAGTTTCACAGTACTGTAAATAATTTAATCTGCATTATGTTTTTGTTGAACAGTATTGTGATCTTTTGTAAGATGTTTGAGTGGGTTTGTTAGGTTTAAGATGCACATTTTTTATTTATTTATTTTTTTTTAATTTAGTCGTCGCCAATTTTTTACCCCGGTTTTCTCCCCAATTTAGCATGCCCAATTATTATCTGTATCCTCGGCTCACCGCTCGCAACCCCCCCGTCGACTCGGGAAATGGCGGCTGGAACACACGTCCTCCGAAACGTGCTCCTGCCAAGCCGTCATTTTTCGCACTGCAGATCCACGGCAATGCCACCAGACCTATAGTGCCGGAGGACAACACAGATCTGGCGGCTCCACTGCAGAACCACAGGCGCCCTATCAGCCACAGGGGTCGCTGATGCGCGGTGAGCCGTGGATTCCCCTGCCGACCTAAGCCCTCCCTACCCGGGCAGCGCTCAGCCAATTGTGTGCCGCCCCCTAGGAACTCCCGGTCACGGTCGGCTGTGACATAGCCTGGATTCGAACCTGCGATCTCCAGGCATGTTGCAAATTCAGGTGAGAAATACAAATGCTTTCATTATGCCAGAGTAAAACATATAGAAAAAATATATATTAACAAATGTAAACAAAAACTACATACACAACAAAAACAAGATTACAAGTTGGACAGTTTATGTTGTATGGATTTTGTTTATATGTCTTTTAAAATGTGCACTTTAAACATAAAAAGCTCTCGACTATATTACAAGCTCCTGCATAACACGAAAAACTACACAATTATATAAGAGACCAAATGGCACAGAAGCTTTGCAGCCCCAATAGAAATAAACCTGCATATTTGTAGCCAACAGTTCCTCCTCTTTTCCTAGTTTGCTCTGGTGTTGTTTGACTGTTGCCTGAAGTAACTGATTCTGCAGGTCCATTCTGAGAAAATGAATGGAGGTTTCGTGTTCGGCTGTCTGCCCTGTAAGAAGAGGAATTCCATCCTCTGTATCTGAGTGCCTCTCTGGGGTCCTGTCTCTCATCCTGGCATCTCCGTTTGAACTCAGGTTCACTGTCCCAAAACTCCATGAGACCACTGGAAGTGTGAAAGGGTGCCGCCTGACAAAATCTCTGTCTGGGTGATCTGCTCCAGACAGAGCCACAGATACGGCCCGGAGGCCTGAAATTCATAGAAAGGGATCCACTGTGGTATGATTGTTGCATCCAAGGAGGCAGGCCAGTCCACCATGCAGGGCTACACAAGTATGGGCTCCTCCAGCAGTTATGGGAGACCTCTGTTTGGGTGAACCAACTCCTGCCCAGGAGATTCAAGTTACGAGTGAACATCGGGCAGCTGAAAAAGACATTACAGACATTGTAACTTTACCAGTCAATGCACCAGGCATCATTTACAAATTACCTGTTTAATGTGATTTCCAACACTGCTGGCAATTATGAACCTAGTTACTAGTATATACTGTGGTGTATGTACTACCTTTTTTATTCAAATAGACCAAGACCATGTACTGCATATATTTTGACGGTTTAATAAGATTAAAGTATATTTAAACACTACTTATCCAGCACCGTCACATCACACATCTTTCCTTATAAGAGATCCTTGGTTTGCGTTGATTTATGGCTAGCTTTTTACATTTAAGGATCGAGTGACTTTTGTTATTTTCCAATATGTATAATGAGACACCTAGTGGAGACAATTTACACACTCTAAAGCAAAACACTGCGCTTACTCAATACGGAATATCTACGAACGCATCCTAGTACCAATTAAAAAAAAAAAAGTACCTCTACTACGTAGGACTTTAAAGTCCGACGTAGCAGTTAGAAAGTCCTAATTGGCTCCAGAACACTTCAGTAGATATCTAATGTTTGACACCAGACTATGCTTCATGGTAAAGTGATCTTAAGCACTGACAATATTTTTTGTTGGATAGTGTCTGACCTTAAAATGCATCAATAACAATTTAGGCTTCATTAGAAAAAATACATTCAAATACATGAAATATTAATTTTATTATTTATTTCTTAGCTGACAAAATATGGAATATCGTTTACTATTTTATTAATAAGTTGATAAATAACAATGTGTTTTGTACAAGGCTGAAGTTGGCTTCTTATTCACCTGTTTCTTATTCAGACTTTGATCTGCTCCAAACTGAATGTCTGGCTTTATATTTAAGGGGTTAAAATCACGTTGGGCTGAAAATATCTCTGTGGATATTTATTGAGGGGCAGCTCCTAAACAATATTAATTTCTTTTTTGCTCAACCCAACACTGATTTCAAGGTCAAAACAGCTGGCACACCTGCCAATGTATGTATTATAATTGAATAAGTAACAGTGTATTTAAGGGGTTAAAATCACGTTAAGGCTGAACATTTTTTCGGTTGATATTTGGGGCAGCTCCTGAACAATATTCATTTGTTTTTTTGCTCAGCCTAATACAATTCAGGGTCAAAGCAGCTGACAAACATGGCACAGATAGCGAGTTGGCATGTTATCCAATTGATACAAATTGAATAAGTAACTAGAGTATTTCAGGGGTTAAATAGCTTTGGGCCACTTATTTCAAAGTTGATTCTCACAGAGGGCCCTCTACATCCCCCATGTTTAATTACCCTGGCCCAAAACAGATTTTGATACAAAAACTGCGGGCAAACATGGCACAGACAGCGCATTCCAGCTTCTTATTGGCATAGAAATGTAACACAAATTGAATAAGTAACTGCAGTATTTCAAGGGTGAAATCGCTTTGGGCCACTTATTTCAAAATTGATTCTCACAGAGGGGGAACCCCTCTATGTCACCCATGGGTAGTTATCCCGGCCAAAAACGTATTTTGATGCACTACTACTATTTCACATTACCAACTTTCCGAAGCCTAAATCCAGGAGTCAAATTACAAAGACTGTAACTCAGTAAGAGTTTCCGCACTCATCCAGTCTGCCGTAACAAGGTGTGTACTCAAAACATGTCATATAGTAAGAAAACAACCTTGTGTACTTTTATTTAATATATAAGGCATTCTAAAAACAAAGACACCTTTCTTTCAATGAAAACGCTTCCTCACCTTGGTTTAATAATATTTTATGCGTTGAGTGTCAACCTGCGCTGTGTGCTGAAGTCAACTAATATTTAGTCTCTCTAGTTGTTGTTCTGCATTTTAATCTATATATCTGAGCTCCCATATAAAATAATAATGTAAATAAAAAGATTCAATGTGCATTTTACTATTGTATCGTCATGCTGCCTTGTGGTAATTATGGAACATTATCAATGTAGCAAACGTTTAACATTTCATTTACAGATTCATTTTTTTCACTTAAGGGTCAATTTTACAAACTTGTCCTGTCTAAAATGTGTCTCTGGGTTTATGGGGGCTGTTGGCTTTAGATTTACCTCTGTCTATCCGGGCACTGCTTAATTACAGTTGAGCCTATGGCCAAACACAGATGTTCATGAAAAATGAGATAACTAGCCAATAGCATGACAAAAATAAGATTTGACTAAACTTGTGGGGACACCAGGACATGCTACCTAAAAAGAGTGCGGTCCTGGGAAAATCGGGACTGTGTTGGTACTGTAGCACTACCAGTACGACTATACTGCTGCTACTAACAGTAATACCAATACTATTATAATAACTTTTGAATATTTTTTAATAATGTATTTTCTATTGTAATACTTGCAAGTCACCTTGGATAAAGGTGTCAGCTAAATTAATAAATAATAATAATAATAATAATAATAATAATAATAATAATAATAATAATAATAATAAACTTTGCAATCAGTGGCCCAGAGCGATTTAACCCCAACAATACCCCAGTTACTTATTCAATGTGTGTTACATTTCTATGCGAATAAGCAGCTGAAATGCACAATCTGTGTCATGTTTGCACGCTGTTTTTGTATCAAAATCTGTTTTGGGCCAGGGTAATTACACATGGGGACGTAGAGTTGTTCCCCCCTCTGTGAGAATCAACTTTGAAATCAGTGGCCCAAAGCTATTTACCCCTGAAATACTCTAGTTACTTATTCAATTTGCATCAATTGGATAACATGCAAACTCGCTATCTGTGCCATGTTTGTCAGCTTTGACCCTGAAATCAGTGTTGGGCTGAGCAAAAAAGAAATGAATATTGTTTAGGAGCTGCCCCAAATATCCACCGAGTAATGTTGAGCCCAACGTGATTTTAACCCCTTAAATACAAAGCCAATCATTCAGTTTGGAGCAGATCAGTCTGAATAAGAAACATGCGAACAAGAAGCAGGCGAATAAGAAGCCAACTTCGGCCTCGTGTGTTTTGTTTTTCAGTCTTCATCAAACGCAGACGAGCTATTTGGACAATTATTTGTATTGTTTTTTCAGCCTGAATTGTACAAAGCAAAGGAAAATAAACAGCTTATCTTGAATGTGTTCCCTATAACGAACATACCGGTACTTATCGTGCCACAAAAAAAAAAAAAAAACGCCCAATGGAAATTATAAGTAAATTGCTATACAAATAAATAAAATACAACCAATAATAATATTAAGTCTCGCACTGCACAACATACTTGTCATACAACAGTGGCTAGTTTCACTAAAGTCTGAGAAACATCACAAATACGCTTTACTTACCCTGTGACAAAATATTTGTATGCATTTCTTTGACTATTTCAAATAAAACTGGTGTGTCGTTTAATTAATGTTCACTGCAGTCGTTTGCGTATATATTAGCCGAATTTGTTGTTACTGGGCCATTTTTAAAACGTTTAAAAAATATTCAATACAAAGCTCCCATATCGGTGTGTACAAAATTTTTTACCAAAGCCTTAGGCCTCAACCAATCCCCAGTATGACGTTCCGCAATGACCAGGTTCAGGATAACCCATGCCCTCTGTGTTTGAAGATTTGCTGCTGCCTTCTTTGTTGAACCAGAACCCCAGTCCCCGATTTCACTCTGGGAGGTGTAGTTTTTTTTTCAGAATGAACATCAATAGCCACCATTATCAAAACGATTCGCATAAACTACAATTCCCCCCCTTTTTAAATAAACAACTACGGTAGAGAAAATGGTATAAAAAGAACGAAAGCCGTAACAGACTACAGCTCAATAGATCACCGGTTATATAACCATTCAACAATAACAAATAATAAGAAGAAGAAGGACGTTGTAATTTTGTTTGGAACACGCACAACTTTACCATATGTAGATAGTGTACAAAATAAAACGAAAGGTTAGGCGTTTGTAATTAAAAAAAATATCTTAAATTATATATATATATATATATATATATATATATATATATATATATATATATATATATATATATCTACGGGAATTAAATAAAAACAATACATACCTGTATCTTAGATAATCTGTTGACTTTTTTTTTTATTTCCGATGCCTGCTTTTTCGACGTAAATTAGGTGAGGCGACTGTGAACTGCACTAGATAGCTTGCGTTGCTGCATCCATAAGCTTTCATACGATTTCTCCCCCAAGAGTATCCGCCTGAATTTTCACAGCAGACGTGCAATTACATTACTGATTTGTGCTGCATTCAAAGCGCACGAACGATGTTTTAAGCACCAGAAGTATTTGTCATATTACTAGTTAGACTCCACTGAAATAAACGAGCAGACAACAAGGTCACTCTGTTCAGGACACACAACAGCTACCGTAGCCTGCTACCATGTAGTCTGTACGGGTTCGCCTTTGTGATATTGATTACTATCCAAGGGAAAATATACTAATGAACGTTTCTTAAAATGCATTGTATGAGCTGTATTTACACGAACACAAGGTCTCCTGCTTTTCCATCACAATCCACCCACAGCTGTTGCTGTCTTATTATGTGTGTGTGTGTGTCAAATCTTTTTTTGCAGATAGAAAAAAATAATAATACTTTTGGTTAAGATGCAATTAGTGCCATTAATATGTAAAGATAATATGTAAGTCTCACATAATGCATTTATTGTGTCCTTATTGTGAGGTAATTTCCCATTAATGTTCTTAGAACTGCATATCTTGAGAATGTCCTGCTGACCACTACAACACTCATTTACTCGTTTCTTGATGATCACACAGATCTTCAAGAAGGCAGGGCTTGTCCTGTCACAGTTTATTTCCAAATTAAGCAGTTATCCTGTACCTGAAAACTCATTATCTCACCTGAAGTTTCACACATGCACCTGTCATTTTATCTAAAATATTACAAAGAAGTAGTGGTTTCCTTAACAGGATGTATTACTACAATTACTTCATGTCAGAGTATAAAAATTATCATGTTTTATCTCCAAATCCCAAATTATTAATTAACTTGATACTTCTGACACCAAAAATATTATTTTGTGCTGAAGTATTCTAGCTAGTACTGCTCTGTGGGTTCTAGCTACATTTACCTGCCTATTGTAGTGAGAGGATTACCATGAAGCATCACCTCGTACCCAGGCTGCCATTAAACTTGGTTCACATATAGAGGTCCTAATGGTTTTATTTAGAACCCTATGCACTGCAATATAACCTCCCAGCAATACAGGGTCCAGAGAAACCCTAAGGATAAGTAATATCCAGAAATCTAACTGTAGCAAATGTTGCTTATTATACTAGATGTGATAATTAGTTCTGAAATAATGTCCATACTCAAAATGAATTCCAATGAGATGGATACAGGTAATTTGAATAACAGCTGTTCCTTTAGCATTCATATGGAGTCGTGGCTGTGGTTTTAAAAGTGTTCCTGAAAATGTTTTAGGTAGCAGTAATAGAAAAATAACAATTAGTTGATGCTAGTCTTTAAATAAATACAGACTGTAGTAGCCGATAAGCTTTTGCAAAAAATAAATGACGACAGAATTATGAACTCTTCCAGAAAAGCTATTAGAACACATTGTATGACCATGAAGAAATCATATCAAAATCATTAGCAGACCACAGCATTACGAGCAAAGGATTTTGAACTAGTATTGCACAGAGGTCCTGATAAAATAGCACAGTGGTGCTGTTATTATATGGTATTATGCTGCTGGATTACAGTACCTGTAGTCCAAAAGCCCATGTACCACCAAGCATCTTCCATTTTTTTTAAACTATCTGCTGGCTGTAGGGGTCATTTTAACAATGTTCACTTAAGTAGCTCAAATCAAGATTGGTAAAAAATGACATTCTTCATATAGGTTGCCCCTTTTGTAGTGCCTATGGTGGCAGCCTTTGCCACCACTGTCTTCTTTCTTTAAATAATAAATGCAAACACCAGGATGGATGGAAACTCTGTTGCATTTATTTTTGTACACAAACCAAACCAAAATAAGCAAAACAAAACCTAACCCACCTCGGTCTCCTAACTGAACAATTAGAGCCTTATCTAATACGAGGATAGGCTAAACCTGTTTTTTTATCCCAACAAAACAAACACAAGTTTCTTTGTTCTTTGACTTACAATTCTCTCTCTCTTATCTTCTCACTGTGTGGTACTTTTTACTATATTACATGTTTTTTCTTTATCTCTCTTGTAATGGTATTTGGATTTCTAAACCAAGAAAACTGTCAAAGCAAACATGACCTGGTCAATAGTGAACAATGCATTTCAGACTGTGTTAGAAGAAGAGCTGTTCCATATTCGCTGTTCATCAAGAACTTGGATAGTGAACTCTTGAGCCTGAATCACTGTGGACTTGGGGTCAAAGGTGTCCATGCCTTGGCATGTCTACTCAAGGTAAATCTGATATCTTACATGTCCCTTACATTTTTGTGAATTGCTTGGGATAGTTAATTGTAGCGAGAAGGTGGGGGTGCTGCAAAATGATTTGTTATATTCCAGGCTACTATGAAACTACATTAGAAGCTAGCTGAACATATTTTTCCCCCATATTTTGAGCATATAGTAGGTTTTGATTGTCTACAGTTCTAAAACCTCCAAATCAGAGAGAAGGTACTTTACTTTTGGACCAAACAGTATACAGAAGTGCATTTATAAACAAATGGTAGTCATTGTATTGGCCAGATTGGTTATATTGAAAAAATAAGAAATTTTAACAGTGTCAAGTATCCAGATGTTCAACCTTTTAAATGTTCTCTAATATTGACAGACACACACCAAACTATTAAAACTTGAACTGGAAGACAACAACATTACCAGTGAAGGGGTGCAGTACTTCAGTGACATGCTGACTGAAAACTGTTTTATACAGGATTTGGTACGTTTCCAGCGTTATGTCACAATATTTTACCAGCACAAAAATAGCCTGTGTTTCTGTGTTATGATAAAATAGTTTTTGTGCTGCTTAATACACCTGGCATCATTTTTCTATTGTTTCTGGTTTGAAATGTTTACAATATAAATAAATGTGTTTTGTTGTATATTATACAAAATCTGGCATAGAACCAGTTGCAGTCTGCAGGGGCCAAGACTATTACTATAGTCATACATTAAGAGAAAATAATACATTGGAGACTTTTCTGGGAAGATGAAAATATGTGAATAAGGAACTTCAGTGATATTAGATTATTATCAGTTAATATTATTTTGTTGTGATGCAGTATACCTTTGGAAATGTAATTAAAGACTTACACAGTAACACTGACACTCAAAAATCACTGAGGTAGTCACTGTACCACAGCTCTATATGTAACAATGCAAAACTCTAAAGTGTGACATGCATGGTATAGGGGTTAAAATGGCAGGTTTTCAGTCCTAAACAAAAAGGTTGAACAAATAATAATCACAATACATTAATTCCACAAGTGCATTGAAAAGTGTTCCAGGTGAAATAAGTTCTTGCCGTGGTGCTGTGCTGTGCCATGCAGAGGTAATGGTTCTCCGGGGTTTGTGCTGGCTCCATGGCTGCAGCTCCCAAGCCTCTACTCGTCTGCAAAACAATTAAAAAAAACAAATGCAAAGCGCTCCGGCATGTTAGTGTTTCACCTTAAGGGGCCGCACTCACGTAGCTGCATCCCCTTTGTATTGCCAAACTCCTCCCTGTGATCAGTGCGGCACCATGCTCTATCCAATCGCCGCACACAACACAGCTGATCACAATAGAGTTGTTTAGCAGTCCTACAGCTACATCCTTTTCCCAAGATGGCCGACTTCCGGTTCCATCCTACCACTGAGTCGGCCCATCCCTGGGAAGGCTTACCACCAACTTTACTTAGCGCCCTTCCTAGTTGGGAGGTAGATTTGCAGCTCAGATTCCTTCTCTCCCATCCAGATACCACTGAGTTATCTGGGCGTTCGTGTCCTTCATCGTATTTAACCACTTAAGAAGGCCGTGGTCTGTAATGAGGAGGAAGGAACGTCCCATTAAGTGTGTGTAGCCCAATTAATGGCCAAACACTCTAGTTTCTTTCCCTGGACACTATTTTCTTGCTGAGGTATAAAATGGTATGTTCTACTCCGTCTAATTCTTGGGATAGGACAGCTCCCAAACCAACGTCGAAGGTGTCAGTCTGAAGGATGAACTCCTTTCTAAGATCTAGTGTAATTAGGGTGGGGGCTTTGCACAGCCTCTTTATCATATCAAAGGCCCCTTGACATTCACCTGCCCACTTTACTAAATTTGGTGCATTTTTCCAGGTGAGATAGACCAGGGGGTTAACTATGATGGAATACAGGGATAAAGCAGTGGTAATAGCCTGCTAACCCCATCTCATCTGAGAGTTGGTTTTCGTAATTGCCACCTCCACCAAAGCCTGGACTTTTGAGGCTACTGGCTTTACCTGCTTGTTACCCATAATATAGCCCAGATATTGGGTCTCTTTTTTGCCAAATGCGCACTTACCCAGATTAGCTGTCAGCTTTGCTTCCCTCAGAGACTGCTCTCTCCAGGTAGAGCTAAAAACCACCACATCATCAATATATGCGGCTTCATATTTCCGATGGGGGTATAGGACCTAGTCCTGGAAGGTTGCTGGGGCTCCATGCAGTCCAAACGGTATTGTCTGTAAATGGAACAGCTCATCTGGGGTAGAAAAAGCAATTTTCTCTCACAAGCTGGGAGAGTGGAATTTGCCAGTATCACTTCATCAGATTCAAAGTTGAGATAAACCGAGCTCGTCCACTCAGGGCATAGGGTATGCATCGAACTTGGGGAGACCACATTAACAAAAATCCACGCAGAAATGAGTGGTGCCGTCCTTCTTGGGAACCATCACTATAGGACTGTATCACTCTCTCCGGGAAGGCCGAATGACTCACAGCTTGACTATGGCCCTCACCTCCTTGCGGACTGCTTCCCGGCGACTTTCCTGGATCCGGTACGGTCTCTCTCTGACCTTGACACCTGGACTGTTAAGTTAACCCTTTAACCCTTTGCGGTCTTATGTCGGACCCTGTCCGACATCATCAAAAAGACGCAAAAAATAGGTCTCTAGTAGTTTTTTCTCCGGAAAAAGCCGAGAAAACCATTCAATGGCCGAGTGAGACCGATAGGAGCCGAGAGAAGCCGAAAAAAAGGGTGTATCTCATAAAAACAAAAAAAAGTATTTTTTTTAACATCGTGTTTAAATCTAAAAAATATGTAAATATGATAAATGGCAAACAGGGTTAGCAACACTAAAATCGAAAGAAAAAAAAAATCAGTACATTTTTTGCCAGGGAAAGTTTGTCTTGAAATGCTTCTAAACAGTAAACTTCAGTTTTTTTTAAACATCCCAAACAAGTACACGCTTGACCACAAAGTTTCTAATCCACTAATACCTTGGTGACTATGGTGGGGTTTTTTTGTAACTTTTCTAGATTACTGCATTTAAATGTCAGGTTCATGTATTAAGAAAGCAGTATCACTTATTTGCTAATTTACAAAAAAACCCGTAAATAATACCATAAGTTTCAAGATTAGTCTGTGCCTTGCCATAAAGAGAGAAAGATTCCTTGCTGTAAATCTCTCTCCCGACCAGAAAGGGCACTGTGTAAGGTTGGTAGTACACTTCCCCATAGACGGGTCGACTCGACGGTGGGTGGAAACAGGAAGTTGGCCATCTTGGAGAAGCACATAGCTGCGCGTACGGCAGCGATTGGTTACACCAGGGTGCTGGGCTGATTGCAGGGAGGAGTTGGGCAGGGGACGCAGCTACGTGAGTATGGCCCACTTCCACTGAAACGTAACTTACAGCCAGAGCTTTTGTCAAACGTTTTGTTTTAGCCTTTATGCCTTTTATTTTGACCAGTGTGGTTCTGTTAGTGTTTGTACCGTCAATTCTTTCTCTCTTTATCACACCTTCCCTTGGCATGTAATGGACATCGAGGATTCCCCTACCAAACCCGTTATGTCAGGTAGGACGCAAGACTCTTGTACTTAAACGTAAAATAATAAACATTGTTGTTTATTAAATGTCAGAACAAACACTCACTAACACGCAGCTTTATTTTAGACTGTCTGACCCTGTGTTGCTAGCCCATGCTGTCTCCACAGGAATCGTCACTTGATTTTTCCAGTCTCCCATTACGTCACCCCTGTAGCATCGAACATGCAAAACTCTAAACATAACAACCCCAACCTTGTCTTATTGATATTCCCTCCCATTTCTCCGCCCTTCACTCTCTTTTTGGTTTTTTTGGGCGGAACGGAGACTGGAACAAATCAGCTTGCAGCAGGAAAATTCGGCCCAGGGATGGGCTGACTCGATGGTAGGACAGAACTGGAAGTCGGCCATCTTGGGGAAAGGCTGTAGCTGTAGGACTGCTAAACGACTCTAAGGTGATCAGCTGTGTTGTGTGCTGCACTGATCACAAGGAGGAGTTTAGCAGTACAAAGGGGACGCAGCTGCGTGAGTACGGCCCCTTATGCTGACGAGTAGCAGCTTGGGAGCTGCAGCCATGGAGCCAGCACAAACCCCGGAGCACCACTACCTCTGCATGGCACAGCACAGCACCACAGCAAGAACTTGTTTCACCTGGAACACTTTTCAATGCACTTGTGGGATTAGTGTATTGTGATTATTATTTGTTCAACCTTTTTGTTTGGGACTGAAAACCTGCCATTTTAACCCCCATACCATTGCTGGTATAGGGGGTGGATTGTACAAAAAAACCCAGACCTTTTTATTGTAAATATACCTCTTGATTGGACATTCACTTCTTGCAAGCACCCTGCTAATGATATGGAATATGTTAGACGATGTAGAAAATCCTGAAAATGCCAGTTTTCTTTCAGTTAAAAAACACTCTTAAAGTTCTCAATCTTTGCTGGAACCACTTGAGATTAAAAGGTGCTGTGTCTCGCTGTGGTGGTTTGCTGGTAAGGGGTTCAAAACACAAAAACAGAATCTCATAAAAACAAAAAAAAAAGTATTTTTTTTAACATCGTGTTTAAATCTAAAAAATATGTAAATATGATAAATGGCAAACTAGGTCAGCAACACTAAAATCGAAAAAAAAAAAAAAAAAATCAGTACATTTTTTGCCAGGGAAAGTTTGTCTTGAAATGCTCCTAAACAGTAAACTTCAGTTTTTTTTAAACATCCCAAACAAGTACACGCTTGACCACAAAGTTTCTAATCCACTAATACCTTGGTCACTATGGTGGGGTTTTTTTGTAACTTTTCTAGATTACTGCATTTAAATGTCAGGTTCATGTATTAAGAAAGCAGTATCACTTATTTGCTAATTTACAAAAAAACCCTAAATAATACCATAAGTTTCAAGATTAGTCTGTGCCTTGCCATAAAGAGAGAAAGATTCCTTGCTGTAAATCTCTCTCCCGACCAGAAAGGGCACTGTGTAAGGTTGGTAGTACACTTCCCCATAGACGGGTCGACTCGACGGTGGGTGGAAACAGGAAGTTGGCCATCTTGGAGAAGCACATAGCTGCGCGTACTCGAAACGATTCCCATGCAAATCAGCTGTGGGCCAGGCAGCGATTGGTTACACCAGGGTGCTGGGCTGATTGCAGGGAGGAGTTGGGCAGGGGACGCAGCTACGTGAGTATGGCCCACTTCCACTGAAACGTAACTTACAGCCAGAGCTTTTGTCAAACGTTTTGTTTTGGCCTTTATGCCTTTTATTTTGACCAGTGTGGTTCTGTTAGTGTTTGTACCGTCAATTCTTTCTCTCTTTATCACACCTTCCCTTGGCATGTAATGGACATCGAGGATTCCCCTACGAAACCCGTTATGTCAGGTAGGACGCAAGACTCTTGTACTTAAATGTAAAATAATAAACGTTGTTGTTTATTAAATGTCAGAACAAACGCTCACTAACACGCAGCTTTATTTTAGACTGTCTGACCCTGTGTTGCTAGCCCATGCTGTCTCCACAGGAATCGTCACTTGATTTTTCCAGTCTCCCATTACGTCACCCCTGTAGCATCGAACATGCAAAACTCTAAACATAACAACCCCAACCTTGTCTTATTGATATTCCCTCCCATTTCTCCGCCCTTCACTCTCTTTTTGGTTTTTTTGGGCGGAACTGAGACTGGAACAAATCAGCTTGCAGCAGGAAAATTCGGCCCAGGGATGGGCTGACTCGATGGTAGGACAGAACCGGAAGTCGGCCATCTTGGGGAAAGGCTGTAGCTGTAGGACTGCTAAACGACTCTAAGGTGATCAGCTGTGTTGTGTGCTGCACTGATCACAAGGAGGAGTTTAGCAGTACAAAGGGGACGCAGCTACGTGAGTACGGCCCCTTATGCTGACGAGTAGCAGCTTGGGAGCTGCAGCCATGGAGCCAGCACAAACCCCGGAGCACCACTACCTCTGCATGGCACAGCACAGCACCACAGCAAGAACTTGTTTCACCTGGAACACTTTTCAATGCACTTGTGGAATTAGTGTATTGTGATTATTATTTGTTCAACCTTTTTGTTTGGGACTGAAAACCTGCCATTTTAACCCCCATACCATTGCTGGTATAGGGGGTGGATTGTACAAAAAAACCCAGACCTTTTTATTGTAAATATACCTCTTGATTGGACATTCACTTCTTGCAAGCACCCTGCTAATGATATGGAATATGTTAGACGATGTAGAAAATCCTGAAAATGCCAGTTTTCTTTCAGTTAAAAAACACTCTTAAAGTTCTCAATCTTTGCCGGAACCACTTGAGATTAAAAGGTGCTGTGTCTCTCTGTGGTGGTTTGCTGGTAAGGGGTTCAAAACACAAAAACAGAATCCTGAAGATTGAGGGATTCCACTAAACTTTGCTTTTTAGGTAATCAACAGCCACATCTTTAAGAGCACTGATTGCTACAGTCCTGCTCTTAAAGTCATTGTAGCTGTGCCAGGATAGGACGAGTGGTGATGTAATTATAAAAACAAACCAACAACAAAAGAATATTATTATTATTATTTATTTCTTAGCAGAAGCCCTTATCCAGGGCGATTTACAATCGTAAGCAAATACATTTCAAGTATCACAGTACAAGTAATAATACAATTAAGAGCAAGATAAATACAATGACTTTGGTTCAAGCAAGTGCAAGTGTGACAAAATACAATTCAATAATACAGCAGATAACAATGTCAGTGATAGTTACATCAAGATATGATTAAATACAAAATACTACAGATTAAACACTTGGCAGATTACAGTACTCTGAAGTACAGGATTAAATGCAGTAAAATAGGGGGCAGATAAGAGCAAGTAAAGCGCATTTAAGGAAGGGTGATAAGTGTCCCAGGGGAAAAACAGAGGAGTTCTACAGGTGCTGTCTGAAGAGGTGAGTCTTAAGGAGGCGCCGGAATGTGGTCAGGGACTGGGCAGTCCTGACATCTGTAGGAAGGTCATTCCACCACTGCGGAGCAGGGGAGCGTAGAGAAGGTAGAGCCAGTCTTCTAGTGCAGGCGGAGCGGAGAGGTCGAGTGGGGTAAGTTTATTATTTTTAAAAAAGCAAAATAAACCAGAGTGACTGGGAGGCATGGCAACAACAGGTTGCGACTCCTGTCCCGAACAATCTTATGTGATATTTTGGGTCTCCTTCTCTTTTCTGCGATCTGTTTTAACCTGAAAAATAGCACAGGTTAACACTTGAACCGCCACGGTTATACTCATACCTAAAACCATCGCCGACGGTCATTACCATCGCCGACGGTCATTATAACAGTTACATTTTAAATAACATCAATATTAAAATGAAAGACAAAATACTGGCTACAACGCAAACGTTTTATTTGAGCACATCATATCAAGCATCTGCACAGCCGAAATGCTGAATTTAAATGAACAATTAAACGTAAAAGGGTTTATTTTCTAACTTACCACATATAAAGCACTACTTCAAAAAATGAAAAACTATAATAAGAGAAATATTTAAAAAGAAACTAGTGTGTAAACAGGTGTAAACAGGTATATGTACATACAAAACTGTAAAAACAAAATTATTTAATTTATTTTAAAACAAAAGTAACATATGTTTTCTCTTGCGTGTGTAACTGAGATCCAGGTTGAGCTGCTGCACTACTGATATTTTCCCTGGTGCATTCCTTGTACAAAACGAAGGACATGATGGCTGTAGAGATAACAACAGGCTTGTGTATAAAAAAATAGAATATTGTAGGTTATATTCAAAATAAAACATGTGTTGTTTGGTGGTTCTAGGTGGGTGGGATTATAACTACCTTAATTGGGAGATCTGTGCTGACTGTCTGGCGCATGCATGGTTCTGCAGGAAGAGGGCAGCAGCCTCGTAGATCCGCCTGTCAGTCATGGCAGTGACACAGAGAGGTGGGTGAGGGGTGTGGTCTCTCCCTCTCTCTGAGTGGTTGGAAGGCGGGCCTTGGGGGGGTCGCTTGGCCTATAAAAATAAAGAACGATTTGTTGTGGGTGGCCCAGCCCATTCAGGAAGAACGACAGCGGGAGCTCTGTTCATGAACTTGAATTGTTAAACAAAAAACCTTACAGAACGGCAGTGTCTGGAGTGAGAGGAAAAGAGAAGAAAAGGCAAGCATGGCTAAAGAAGACAGCCAACAGTTGCCATAACTGAGCATAATTACGAATCCAAGGGGGACGTGCGTAGTTAGCGGGGAAAACCTGGGCCACCCCACAGAGTATTGTGAGGGAATACCACAGTGTAGGTTGGAGACCCGAGTTGACTGGTTTAGCGGCAGTGGGGGATGCTGCACAAAACAGCACCTTTTATTTTGCAGTTTTATTACAGTTTTATTTTCCCTTTTTCTTTGTTCCTTTTGTTTTCACTATTAATTTGAACACCTGCGTGTGCGTTACGACTTGCTAACCTTTTACCATTGCTGGTATTCGGTTGTACTCTGCAGCAGTACCACAGTGCCACCTTGTGGCGAATATAACTCCACGCGGCGTTTCAAATAAAACCTTCTGTCTCCCGTATAATATCATGAACTGGGGGATAGCCCTATGATAGAAGTGGAGCTGGAAGGGGTTTGTGTTTCCTGCTTTTTAGACACTGGGTCCCAGGTGACGATGTTGAAAGAGAGCTTTTTTATACACCATTTTGGCAAACAGGACAAGGCTCAAGGACACATCCACTTGGTTGACTATTCATGCAGCTAATGGTCTGTCTATCCCCCATCTAGGCTATGTCGAGCTGGAGATTGGTTGGTGGAACACAGCTGCCAGACTGGATGCATAAGGATGCATATCCGCTCTCCAGGGCAGAAGAAGCTCTCTACTCTAAAGAAGGCGCAGTGGTTTTCCACTTAGGACTTGGCCAGCGGCTACTGGCAGATGGAAGTAGATCCTAAAAAACAGCCTTCTTCACACCTATGAGGTTATATGAGTTTGAGAGGATGCCATTCGGGTATAATGCGCCTGCAAAGTTCCATCGATTGATGGAATGCTGCCTTGGGGACTTGAATACTGAATTTTATCTACCTAGATGATGTAATTGTGTATGCAAATGATTTTGATGCCCATCTGAAAAATGTGGAGTTTGTGTTTTCCAGACTGTTGCAGTTTAGCTTGGAGCTGAAACCCCAAAAATGTTTCTTTCTGTGACAACAAGTATACTATCTAGGACACATAGTGTCCTGATACTGGGAAGGTGGAAACTGTATGTGAGTGGCCAGTTGTCGATTCATTCGTGACTTTGCTCTCATGGCATCCCTGCTCCGCAGGCTACTGACAAGGACCGGCACAAAGAAGAAGAGACAGGAGTTGCAAGACTGGACAGAGACTGTAATCTTGCCTTTCAACCGCTGAAGGCAAAGTTAACGTCTGGCTTATTGTCTTTACACAGATGCTAGTCATCAGGGGTTGGGATCAGTACTTGCCCAGCAACAGGAGGGGCAAGAGAGACATTGTCGATGCAATCCAACTATAGTTCTTCTGAATTTGAGTTTTTTGTCCTTAAATATGCAGTTACATTTAAATAATATTTGCTTAGAGATCAGTTTACCATTTTCACTGTGTGGTGGAGTGTCCCGCCCCTTTGTTTATATTATTATTTGTATTATTATGTATTATTTGGCTGGACGAGCGAGGCGCTATCCGGCAGGTTATTGTTTATATTTTAAAAACCTTGTGAGGATGCATGACTGATCAGCTACTGATTATTTAACTAGCTGACAGTCACGCATCCTTATTAAACTTCTGCAGACTATGGCCAAGGGGTAATAAGATAATTACTAGCTAGTTAACCCCTCAGCCAGAATATAAAAGCCTGCAGCTTTTTGTGCTCATGGAGAGAGGAGTAGAGAATGGGAGTGTGGCAGGGCAAAAGCCCTGCACATGTAAATAATGTATTGTATTGTGTATATGTATAGTTTTAAAAAATATATAATTTAAGTGTGTACTAGATATGTCATGTTTTTGCAGTTATACATAAATTGTAAAGTTTTAAATTTAAGTTTGGCAGGGATGGGGTTAAATCCAACTCTGCCAAATCCATGTGCGGAATTTGGCTGGGGCTTAATTGACTAATTGATGATCAATTAAGCCCAGCCACATGGTATAAAAAAGGAGCTGGAAAGCCAATTCTTTTTTTGTTCTAGTTTCACCAAGCCTACATCCTCAGTACTGTTTGGACAGCCAGTGTGAGTGAGTCGTATAGGGATTAATTTAGGGGATTTTGATCCCACAACAGTTTATTTTAGTGTGTCAGAGTAGGTTCCGGAGCGGGACCTCCCTTTTAGTGGGAGCAGCGCTAAGCCAGTGTTCGGAAACTTTTGTTTTTAGCTGTTTTCTTACTGTATTTTGTTTTGTATTTTTAGAACTCTTATTTTGATTACACTCTGTCTGTTTATGTCCTTGTGCACTAGGGCTATCATTGCTGGTACCCTAGTGGCGGCCACCTGTCACTGCAACTTTTTTTGTTTACTTTAATAAAACCTGGACGCCTGAGTGGCGTTGTCAACTGCATCCCTCTGTATCTCATCATTCAGCGGATACCCATAATTAAAGTAGCAGGTACTAAGACCCCCTGTTACAGGGATCGAGGAGGTCAATTAAATAACTGAGAAATATAACAGTTGCTGAGCGTGCTGGCTTAAACACCAGCATGATACTTATTTCTTATATTTTGTTTGGCCAATGCACCTTTTTGTTTTGTGTTTGTTTAAATCTTTTATTTTCTATTTAATAAAGCACTGAACGCCACTGTGCCTCAGTTTCACCCGCCATTCGTTTTTAGTCTGTGTTTCTGGTCTGATGTCACCCCTGCAAAGCCACCCTTTAATAATTATTTCATTTACAGACTGCGACACTAGGAGGGGTGGAGCAATGCTGGGCAGTGAAGTTAGCCATATAGGCCAGGCCATCAAAATGGCAATGCCGATGCCCTGCCTCACAAGCCAGGTAGTTTTAAACTTATCCTGGTTGATGACCAAGAACATAAGAAAGTTTACAAACGAGAGGAGGCCATTCAGCCCATCTTGTTTGGTTGTTAGTAGCTTATTGATCCAAGAATCTCATCAAGCAGCTTCTTGAAGACGAGGTAGAGGGTCCCGCGTTTGTGGAGGTCCCGACAGCAACTACCCAGATGTGTTGCATGGCCGCTGGGGGACCTACCTGTAATTATCCAATTTAGAACTTTCTAAAAATATTTCAAACATGTGCAAAAATACCAGGCTTTTGACCCGTATGGCTCTTGACCTTCCATTAACTAACCTTCTATTAATTGCCAATCCTCATTCGTAGAATAACTCATTTACAGAATCCTCTATCTCCATTTATTGTGTACTGTCTGTGGTTTTTTTTTTTTTTTTTTGCTTTAGAATCTTCACCTACCTCTGCAGAAGAATGCATTGGAAGAACTCATACAAAAGTTAGATGTGGACAGGGATGACAACACTGACTACATGTGCGGAAAATAAATAGTAAAATCTAAAAAAGGTGGCTTTGATGTTTGGTTTGTATGCACCTGTTCTAAATACTGATTTTACATTGGGGAATTTTTTGGTCAATATAACTTAATGCTGTTGCCAGCTGACAGGAAGTAGGCACCAAGTAATATGGTACATCTCAAACACTCTGTATAAATGGATCTGAATACATAAAATAGATAACGCCTTCTATTGTAATGCAAATGCATTATACTGCAGCTGCTTAGTCTTTTTTTCTAATGGAAATGGTACATGTGGAAATAGTACAAGGAATAGGGAATCTGTCAGAAATTTTTTCCCAAGTATAAAGTGCTGAAGAATAACAGATGTTTGTTTCTTAGGGAATTTGAGGCTGTGTGGTCCAGTGGTTAAAGAAAAGGGCTTGTAACCAGGAGATCCCCGGTTCAAATCCCACCTCAGCCACTGACTCGTTGTGTGACCCTGAGCAAGTCACTTAACCTCCTTGTGCTCCGTCTTTTACGTGAGACATAGTTGTAAGTGACTGCAGCTGATGCATAGTTCACACACCCTAGTCTCCGTAAGTCGCCTTGGATAAAGGCGTCTGCTAAATAAACAAATAATAATAATTATTCCAAGAAGCATAGAATTATATTTTGGCATACTTTTTTCAAGTTTTTTTTTTTTTTTATACATAGTAACACAATTTTTTTTTATGTTTGTTTATTTTTTAGTGTACCTGTGCTCAGACAGAAAGTTGATGCCACATATTCCTGAATTCTTTCACAAATTAGCCAGCATAACCAAAGAAGAAATTGATGCTTTGTCCTAGAGAAGGAACAACTACATGTATTTTAATATATACTGTATTTTTTTACGGTTGTTTATAATACACACTGCTTCCTCTCAATTTCAGTGAACTGTTACAGGGCCAAAATGATTTTCTACACAAATCCCACCATGTGGAAAATCAAAAACAAAGTCAGTTCGTCAGGGGATGAGATGCTGAGTGAGCTCAGTTGCAGAGTGAGGAATATAATCCCAGCAGACCTCAGACATGATTCCCTGCCCTCTTCTAAAAGATGCACTTCACTTGTTGCTCAGTGATTCAGTGCAATGTATTTCTGATATTGGAATAAAAGCTACTATTTTGACAACAACAATTCTATTTTTTATATCAAAAAATCTATTTTTGGATATCAAAACATAATATTGTGAATTGTTAAAATCAAAAGTATTATTCCTGATATCAGTAATAGAATTGTTGATGTCAAATTCAAAATTACATTTTTAAACGGCTTGCCTTTAATTCTACACAGCAATGAATAATACGTAGGGCGGGACTTCCTGTCTCACAGAACAGAGCCGGAGGGTAATCAATGGTAATCCGGAAGTGATTCCAGTGCAGGGCTTCTACAGTAAAAAGAATGTAATGGCTTGGTTGTAAACAGAATGATGTCTCAGCGAGACAGAGGGGAATTTGCCCGATTTTACACTGTTACGAACCCCAAGAAACACCAGAAGGGATACACTGTTTACCAAGTCACTGCCAGGGTAAGTGTCTGCCTCAGATTTTTTTTACTATAGTAAACCTTGGTGTCATTATAGACGGCCAATATTAATATAAAATATGATTTGTCATTATGCAGAATAAACGATCATTCAATACTATTTTCATTTCCGTGTAATTAATTGCAAAATCAAGGAAACAACAGACGAGAGAGCCTGTGGTACCGAGAGGTAGCCTAAGTCTCTTCAGTGATGCTGGGTTTCTGACACAAGCACAATCGCTAACTAATTAAGACTATAGAGTTAGTGCCTTCTGTACTATAGTACGGTGTTATTATATCGCATTTATTTATTTATTTATTTATTTTAAATACCCTCCATGTAATTACAGTACTGTAACGTTTTGGTTGGCTGGTGTCGAATTCACTGAGTGACAATTCATATGTTTCATAATTAGCTAAAGTGTGTAAAAAATGATGCCAGGAGAGATATTTTCGCTTTCAAGCGAGGACAGTGTGTTTTAATTGGTCAGCTAGGGAGCATTTCTGGGTGATGAAACATGTACCTGAGAAGGTGTTTTCAGTTATCACTGCATTCTGTAAATGCAGTGTGGGAGAGAATGTGTGAATTACTGTACTGGAGTAGACCAGATTGAACCATTAGTTAGACACTGGAATAATACGAAGTATGCAGTAATACTATAAATCCCACACAATCAAACAGTGTATTGTGGTACATTATTGGGGATTTGAATTAATTAAAAAAAAATAAAAAAATAAAATAAAAATAAAAGATTACCAGTACAAGTTATAGGACATGGCAAAATCATGTTAAGTCCTCCACAGTTAGTTGCCATGGCAGGTGCTATGTTGCAATGTTCAGTGAGATGTAATGCAAGATTCTGAACGATTTCAGTTTATTTTTAGGTGAAACCAGAGAACACCCAAGCCCTAGTTGCAGTGCTACTCAAATTAAACTGCACAACTGAGCTTCAGCAATAACGATTCCAGTTGCCATGATTCACTTATTTACACAAACAATGCCCCTACAAATCTAGACAGATTAAAGCTACTGTACAGCCCCACGATTATGCTCGTTTTCTCTCTCTGTTTTTACAGACTTCTGTAGTTTAGCTGCCTGTGCATTCTACTTTTACAAAACCAGACCCTGTTGACTCTGCTGTTTGTTGGTAAAGCAGGAAATGACACAAGCGTTTTCCTCCATGAAACATGCTTTCCAGTCCAAGTCCCTCACATCCTCATGCTACTGCAGTATAGGAAGCTCAGATAACAATTAGGAGGCTGTGTGGTCCAGTGGTTAAAGAAAATGGCTTGTAACCAGGAGGTCCCCGGTTCAAATCCCACTTCAGCCACTGTCTCATTGTGTGACCCTGAGCAAATCACTTAACCTCCTTGTGCTCCGTCTTTCGGGTGAGACGTAGTTGTAAGTGACTCTGCAGCTGATGCACAGTTCACACACCCTAGTCTCTGTAAGTCGCCTTGGATAAAGGCGTCTGCTAAATAAACAAATGATAATAATTAACAGCATACACTGATATTTCTTTATACTGTAGGCAATGTCTAGCCTAACTATTTGTAAAATGGTTTCTAATAATTAGGTTATGTTGCATTTTTTAAGTTAAACTTTTTAATTCTGGTTCGTGCCCTTCTACAGTGGGGATGACTAGTGTAATATGTTCCCTTTTTACTGTCATACAGTGTTAAGTAGTGCTGGATATTTAAATAATCTTAAAAAAAAGAATATTAACCAGAAAACAAACATAATTACAGTTTATAAATATCTGATATAAATAAGGCTGGTAACCCATCTGGGTAATGAGAGAAACACTGTTCTTTAAAGCAAAATACATGTTTATTTGAAACATTATTTATGCATGGGTTTTCTTTGCATATCATATTGATACAGTCATTTATACATATATTCTGTTATAGTAACAAATTCAAACATGGTCATTGTTTTCTACTGGATACATTTCAAGCAGTATTTTTTTGAATATTTGTTCCAGCTATAGTATTATTTATTTGTTTTAACAGCAGAAATGGCAACTTGACTATTTCTAAGCTATTTTTCTATTATCTATTCAATAATTATGTTTTATGATCACCTAGTCATTCAACGTTTCATGATGCCATTTTTAACACTAATAATTAAAGAGAAAGAAATGCCAAAAGATCCCAAGGGCAGAAGAAACTATCTTCCTGCATAGCACTTGCCTTTGTTCAAGATTTAAATCTGACAAGGCTGGTTTTCACTGGTACTATGAATATTGTTGTATTCAGCACATAAATCTCTCACTGTCTCTTTCAATCTGTATTCTTCTAGGTTCAAACAAAACACTCTTTGTGCAATGCTATTAGAATAGTTATTTAAATACACTGAGGATGGTATAGTAGAGTATGAGGTACTGTATAATTATGCATTGACACAGCAGATCATAATTTTGCTTTCAAATACTGATGAAGCCTATAATTAACAGCAGGGCTTGTAAGCGAATGTGCTGCCGAGAACCCGTGTTTTAATTGCACATTTTCTTTTGTAAATGAAAGCATAATTATGGTACTATACTTGTATTGTATTATAGGTGGGATGTCTGTTGTTTGGTTGGTATTTACTGTTTGCTAAGAGAGAAGTATCACTTGAAACAGGAAATGTTATTGGATCTGTTGCTGTTGACCTGTCCCATATTTTCAAATGAAGCTGTAGCAAAAAATAGGTTGATTTGCTCACCCATCCTACCCTATGTTCAACTCTAAAGTATCCAGCTTCTACCACAACTTTTACGAAAGTTATTGTGTTCTTATTTACTGTAAACAGAGGGCAAAATAAACAGTAAAGGGGCGTTTACACCGGACGCGGCGCGGCTGTTGCAATTGTTCTCAATGAAGGCAGTCACGCGCAGTGGCAGAGAGAAGCGGCACTCAAGTGGCACCGCAGAGCTACCAGCAGCCAGTCAGGGGAAAGTAGGAGGCTCCTTTAAAAGGAAGAAATAAAAAAATTTAAAAAATAAAATGGAGGAAAAGCTTGTGGTTCTGATTTCTGATTTTCCAGAGTTGTATAATACAACATTAAGTAGGTTTGAAATCTGCCTTCATCAAACCGGAGCTCCTGTATCAGCTGATGATATTCGCCGTACCTTTTTCTTTTCTTGAGGATGTCATGGACCCACAGCGATCTTTTATTTTTTCCCCCCCAAAAGTTTGATATGATGGGATGGCAGTAGTTGCATGTGTATACAATAATGCTCATTAACATCAATGTATAACTCACACTCTCTTTGCCTGTACCCAGCAAACCAGACAAATCTCACAAAGAAAGAAAGAAAATATCTCAATTTTTAAAAGCAACATGTTTTTATTTTATTTTAAACAACACAATTGCCTGATATTTTGGGTAATTGTGGGGGGATTATGATGGTGTGTGTAGGGTTTAAAATTAGGTTTTATAAAAATATATAATGTTTCGCTCCTCATTATTTGAAATATTTTTTTTTTTACTAAGCTTTGTGTCTTCTGTATAAAAAGAGTTTTCCCTTCCTGCTGGCATTTACTGTTTGTTGCAGCCGTGATGTAACATCAGACCGCCCACTCACTTTCCCCTGCCGCTCCCCTGCCGCGTTCGGTGTGAACAGTGGTCTGCGGCGACTGCAGAGCGGTGCGCAAGGAGGCGACATGCGCGCCGCGTCCGGTGTGAACACCCTTTAAGACTTCACTTCAAGGCCTTCCCAGGATAAAGACCCCCTCACAATTAAGGGCACTTTTGTTTTTTAAAACAGTGCTCCTGTTGACAGCAATGTGAAGTAACCTCTCCTGTACCCCTGTACTCGGTATACCACCATCACCAGTCCCAAACATACAGTATCAAGCCTCTGTTAAATGACCTAATAACACTAACATGATTTATACTAACAACCACCTTTTTTTAAACTTATAACTTGGATACATAATGAGGTCGATATGAGGCAACCTACCGTAATTTGATTTAGTTAAACCGTCAGTGTAAATAAACGGGCTAAACGAATAACTTTTTTTAAATAGTAAAATGCTTTAAATTTGTTGTAATAAATAATGTCCCTTCAGTAGTATGGTCTCCACCTATCAAGGGCACGTTGTTTGATCCCTTTTATATGAGACTACTCTCCTGTACCTTCATAGCTGAAGGAACCAGAGCCAGGTTACACAAATTACAGCAAACCACAGCATTTTAAAGGTTGGCCTTATACAGTTAAATGTTAACTGCTGTTCTACTGTGTGTTACTTATTTTTGTTTTCTGTTTCTGAGTTTCAGTTCAGTTTCATTGAAGCCTCTACCCACCACACCACCCCTACTATATCTATACAGGTCCTTCTTTTGAAACGCCACACAGAATTATTTTTTTTTTTAGCACTCCACTGAAAATACACAAAAGTGTCTGTGTTAGTTCCAACAAAAAAAATGAAACTAAGGCTAAAAAGTACTTTCACAATATTGCTTTTAAAGTAATAGCTGAATGTTGAGGTCAAAGCTTGCAACAAAATTTTTTTTCCTGTGCAACAAGGAAAAGAGTAAAGTGCCAGCATAGTTACTGTACCTACTGTGATACAAAATAGATGACACAACTTTGTAGTTACTGTTTCTGTCAGTATGACTAGCATTGCTTTGTTACAGTATAAAACACATTTTATTTATATAAGATTGTGTTAAAGTATTGCTTTTTATAAACCGCATTGTTATTATTTCTACTGGTGAAAGAAAGTGAAGTAAACATGCTGTTATTTTGTACAGTAAATAAGTCCTTTTTTTTAAATATCTACACAGGTAGGACACAAATTGCCTTAATTAAGTGAAAATAAATTCTGGGACTCCATGGTAAACATCAGAGAGACATGCAGAAAGTTGTTTGTTTTGTAAAAAAAAAAAAAAGAATGTAATGTCCGGTTAAGTCAGTAATAGGGTTAATTGTTATTCCCAGTAGTTTTCATTGAATTCCTATACATACCTATGTATATGTGGTATATGTAAATAAGAAAGCTGTTCACTACATTGCCCTCTGGTGGTAGAGGTTGGGATATCTAGAGAATGTCGTGCCTGGTTCTTATGTATAAGACATGTAAAAAAAAAAAGGAAGCAAGAACTGTAATTAAAATATTGAGAATACAGGGATACATATTTGACTTTTGTATTACGGGTGGGAATTTCAAATAGCTTCCTATTCGAATACACAGGGTCCAATATTTCCGTGTATTCCATTACCCAAGCTCTAGCCCCTGCTCTTACGCTCCCAAGAATAAAAGGCAAATGCGTATGTGTACTACAAGCATAATAGTGTAAGCTAGTAATAAGTTTACTCTTCGGGGGGCCGGCCAGGTTCATGAAGTGTACAAACAATGTCCAAGACGAAATGTCTTCGTTCAATACTCTATTTCCTTAAGCACAGGTTTGTCCTTTTGTTTGCTGAATTAAAATACACAGCTGTGAAACATGTACCAAGACGCAGTTGAGCAGCAATGTCACAATGTATACCTCTTCCAATTAAAGCTACAGTAGCATAATGCTACGTAGTACAAAACAGTACCACATAATCATTTTTGCTGTATTCAAAATAAAGTAACACTTATCATATCACAATCGAAATTTTCTGCATCTGTTTAATTCTAACAAATAGCATTCATAAAATAATCTGAATAGTGCAAATATTGTATCCTGGCCATAACAATAGAAAACACATTCCAACATTACAATAGTTTGACATTACTACCAATTACTACTAGCCATTAACTACTGACAATAGATTAATCTAAATCAAGTTACTTTGTTTATTCAATAACCTGTAAATAATTCAAAACAAAGAACATACTTGGTTGCACTTTTAGTGGTCAGTGCAAATGCTGACGTTACTCCATCCATTCACAGTCAACAGTAGATGTTTTACATTGCACTGCAGCCCAGTATTGTTAAATAACTCCTTTCCAAGTACTGTATCTTATTATTAGTCATTGAGTTGTTCTGCTTATCATTTAGTAGGTCTTTATATTCATCAAAGTAAAATTGGCTTTCTAATTTCAATGTTATCCAAGTTTCACTAAATTGTATTTACGTCTGACTACGGTTTAAGACTGACTTTTAACACTTATCAAGCTTTGGCATTTATTATTATTATTTATTTCTTAGCAGACGCCCTTATCCAGGGCGACTTACAATTGTTACAAGATATCACATTATACATTATTTCACATTATACAGATATCACATTATTTTTTACATACAATTACCCATTTATACAGTTGGGTTTTTATTGGAGCAATCTAGGTAAAGTACCTTGCTCAAGGGTACAACAGCAGTGTCCCCCACTGGGGATTGAACCCACAACCCTCCGGTCAAGTGTCCAGAGCCCTAACCACTACTCCACACTGCTGCCCCGCATTTAAAAAACTTAAAAAAGATGTGCTTGCTTCTACTAGTAGTTGCTAATATGTGAGGCTTTTTTGTGTACTCAAGTATGTAATATGCTATTCAAATAATAGTTGGGTGGGATTTGAACTACTTTTCTCATTGTATTATGGGCCTGTGTTGATTTCTAATGCCTATAACTAAGAAAGCTTGTCCAGACTGTTTGTTCATGTAATGTGTGTTATACATATGAACTATAATGGGGATGTTAATGGATTAATTGATTGAATGTATGCTGGTAGGCTCTGTGACTGCTTTGTATATAAGAAGTTGTTTCTCTACAATCCTGTCCCAATTTAAGGCTAGTATTTGGGATTTAGTCATATGAAACAATTTTGGAGACTTACAGCTGGTTTCACAGACACTGGTTAGCGCTAGTTTTGGATTGCTTTACCTAAAATAACACCAGTTAGTCCTGTTTAGTGATAATCGAAACTAGCGATTGATAATATGAAGACCATGAAATGTCTAATTTCACTTCATGTGAATCTCCCATTATAACATTCAAAAGAAAAAGAATGTACAACAGAAATGGATTTGCCACAGAAAACCCTTAGAGGGCCCCTTTCACAAGAGAGACGTGCCTTACATCCGTACATTACCCGGCTTCTTGATCTAAACCAAAAATCGGGTATGGAGACTGGAGCAAGAGACGTATTGACTGGAGCCGAGACGCTGTTAAGTTATAGGGAGTTTCTTTAAAATATACGTATTTATTAAGAGTAATGTAGTTATTAACATGGTCATGACATCACCAACATGTTTAAATACTTAGAATGCCTCATGCTAATAACATCGTAAACTAGTTTTGCTAAAACCAGACCTGCTAAAAAAACCCTAGTAAATCCAGGATACTAAACTTAAATGCAGTTAGTTATTATAAAAATTTAAAACATGATCCCTTATTAGCATTGCCAAATTATTATGGCTGTTGTTTGATGAAGTCCGCGTTCCAGTTTCACCCGGTGTCAGCACTTTCACAGATAATTTATTTCACAAAGAATAATGCTTGCATTGTTAGGTTGGCTAAGAGCACACTTTTCTTATACCATGGATTGCTTGTAGAAAACAGAGGACAACATTTACATTTGAATGGATGCATTAGATGTCTGTGTGACTGTGTCTGTGTGTGTTCTAATGATTTATAGTCCCAATGGATCTTCCTATTTTTGTATGCATTTCCCAGTTGGTAAAGACTGATTCTTAAGTGATTTATTTTGGGTTTCATTTGCAGCTGCTGTTCCTCACTGATTATTTCCCTTTTTGTTCTGTTTCCAGATCATCTCCAGAAATAATCCTGAGGATGTGCAAGAGGTAAAAGGCTCCTTAAAGACTAATTCTTAAAAGAATAGCAACATACAAGAATGCACTGTGTTACTCATCATCAAATGTCTGAATTAATGTATGTGTTTATTCATCATTAATCTATTTCTACAGTGTTTTACCATGTGGTGTGGTATAACATTTACTTAAGTGTTGCAGGACACCCTGCAGTGCTTCGAACAAACGCATCATCTTTACTGTATCCCGTGTTTTCCATATCACCAGTCATATATTTTCTAATGCCATCCTGATTGTTTTGATATTTCATAAATCAACTCTGGATAGTTTGCAGAACTATAGTATTCTATCTAGATCACTTTCCACCCTACAACGATGCTGTTGCTCTGAATGAGTGAAATGAGGGAATGTTTATTGTGGGAACAAGAGGTGTTGTTGCTTGAGAGAGCATTATCTGAATACACTGCAATGAGAAATTCTCTTTCTTCTGAAAAACACCCCCAAGAATAAGTTGAGCAATGAATTTCATTGGTGATTTATGTCAAAACAATTTGGATTTTGTCATATAAAAGATTACATTACATCAACGGTAAACTGTAAACTGTTCTGGAGCAAACCAAGGGTTCTAAAAACCTTTTCATTTCTTTCATAAGGAAAAAACAAGGTGGAAAGTCAGAGTGGGGGTGGCATGCACAGCAGAATTATTATGATTATGATTATGATTTTTTAAATACACATTTTTAATAGCATCGCTTTGTTCTTTTCTGCTTCCCTTCCTCATTAAGAAATCACCTGTGGTGTTTGCATGCACTGGGAGCTTGATTGGTATTCTGGATACTTGCGTGACTTTCCATCTAAACTTGACATTCACATCATTCTTTGCAGTATCCTGGATAGCTATATCCAGAATATGCAGAGTCGTGTGCGTGATTATGCTGTATTCAGAATACCAAACCCATTCCAACCGATATCCAGGATACTCCATAGAATTCCACATTGCTTCTGTGCTACTCCAACTCATCTGCACACTGTTTCTGTGGAAAAAAGTTGGACATGGGACATTCTTCTCTCATTTAACTTGCAATTCACAATTTTAATGTCAACAGTATACTGAAGTATTCAGAATATTACAGTAACTACATGTAAATTTAGTGGGCTGCTGCTAATACAGTAGAACTAATTAAAGTGGAAGCTGGTACAAGTATACAAAAAAAAGTATTGGGAATATGAGACGCATCACATTTTTACGGCAGAGCACCCATTAAAAACAACAGTTGGAGAGTCCTGTGCAATGTTACCCCTTTAAATTGCGTTAACTGATACTGTATAGTTATTAAGAGATATTTTGGGTCCTTGGAGTTCTTAAAGGCCTTAAGTAACTGTTTATTTTGATAAATACAGTAAAGTCATGCTTATTTTCATGCATATGTATACACAGTTAGTCATATATATATAAAGAACACCCAGATTAAGTCCTTCAGGTGAAAGCAAGTACGCCTTTGATGTGAGTAATCTATCACATTTCTTTCTTTTTTTCTTATTTATTTCTGCAATAAATTTAAAAAGGTGTTGTGTAACTTTATAATGTAATAGTGTAACATCAGTTCCACTATTAAAATGACCAAGGTGAAAAGCCTAACTCCTTTATGGATTATTAACTACACAAGTAAGTATCCCTAACTAACAGTCCGGGCAGCTAAGCTGCTTACCGGCTCCAAAACACCAGGACTCTTAAGTCCTACCTTCTTGTTTCCTTCACACAGCTCACTCTCAAACTCTTCTCAACCAACAGGTTGACCTGGCCCTTTTTAAAAGGCTCCCAATTGTTTAATTGAAGGCAGCTGTTGAATCAATTACACAATCACCTATTTTATAATTATGCCATCTAAAATGGCTGCCCATCGGTCCCGTGGCCTCCTGGGTATTGAAGTCCTACTAGCCAGACCGGCAGGACTACATTTCCTTAAAACGGGTACAGACTGCGCATAATCCGTGGCCCAAAATAACGGCCCTCGACCACAATGCCCCACACTTCATCACACTATCTATTTGAGCCAGTGAGCTGTAAACACAAAGTATATCCAGACATAAAAATCTGATGTAAAATATACAAGATCATCCTTGACTATAAAAGACTCAGAGCTTGTTTCATGGACCCCGTTTAGCACAAGTCTTGGATTTTACTTTAGCTAAAGATTAATGCTTATTCTGTGAAACCAGCCGCTAATGGTAGATTATGTAGTAAAACTAAAATAACCTAATTTCAATTGTTCGACACTGAGAGACAAAAATGTACAAAAAATAAATTGTTGATTTTGCTAATATCTAGGAAGCTAGGCGTGTAGGATACAAGTTTGGTGAAGATTTGCTGTGGTGCAAAATCAAGACACTTCTGGTATTCACCATGAGTGAGATGTACAGATAGATGCAATCCATGCAGAAGGGTCTCCATTTTTAAAATGGGGGTTGACCCAGAATGTAAAAATGTGGCAATTTATTTGGAATCACCCTTTTGCTATGTTTTCATGTCTGATTGTATA
This sequence comes from Acipenser ruthenus, assembly GCF_902713425.1. Lineage (NCBI taxonomy): Eukaryota > Metazoa > Chordata > Actinopteri > Acipenseriformes > Acipenseridae > Acipenser > Acipenser ruthenus. The sequence continues at coordinate 28,325,912 of NC_081194.1, forward strand.
ATGTGTTATTTAATCGTAAAATTAAACTACAAAACAGTATCTGCTTATCGGTTAGATGGAGGCTCAAGCAGGATGAGATTAGATTTGTGGTTGTAAACAGATCTTCGAGGATCAGAGCTTTAAAGCTTGCATTGGTTTTGAGCCAAGTAGGAGACAGAAGTTTACAATCAAAGTTCTGTTCTATTGAATTCAAATCAATCTGTTCAATTGAAAAGTAACACCAAAAAGACCATTAGTATCATCATTCTATCATTTATTAGGCTAGTTACTGACTATTCTGTCAAAAGAAAAAAACTACTGTGAGATGTACATGTACTGTAAGAAGTGTCCATTTCTCTAAAGCAAAACAACCATAGAACGATTGCAGTCAGCAGTAATAATATCCTTGTGACCGAGATCCTTGTGACTGAGCAGCCAAAGAAGATAGAAACCCATGTGCTATAGGATTTGTGGTGGATTTATTAATTATTAGAGTGAGGCTGTACATATCCCAGAAAATCCTTTACAACTGAGTGTTTTTGCTTGTTATCCATCTTCATATAAACTGGAAAGTCAGCGCAGGGAAATTTGACTTCATCAGATCTGTATCATACTAAAATGTATCCTAGATATTAAGTCTTGCATATTTATTTATTTAATACATTCATTTAAAATATAAATTAGACACACTTTACAATGACAAGTCCTGGAAAGACAACTAATTCACAAGCAAACTACATTACAAACCCACATAAGAGATAAACAGTACATTATCATGCACTACACGTTAAGTACTTGTACTTTTTATTTACCAGTGGAGTCCTCAACATATCTCAAATACATGTTCATGAGCGCTGATAAGAAAAGGACAGTTCTTAAAGGTTAAAAAAAATGTTCTGTAAAACCATGAACATTCAAATAATATAGCATTGTGTGCGTGCATTTAAGAAGTACAATGTACAGTATGGATGCGAATGTTTAAACCTATGTTAAACAAAAATTTTTCAAAAAGAATAACTTTTTGATCAAGATACGCATTTGCTTAGGAACGCAGCATACTTTGGAACAGCACGATTTCACCAGGTCATTCAGTCGTTGGGTATGTGAATGCAAGATAGATTACAAAATCTTGTAAAAACAAATGTTTACTCTCATGTGTTGAATAGGAAAAACGGTTTGTTGTATAATACTACTTATTTTGTGTTCACTTACCCCTGTTCTTAAATAAATTAAAATCCACGGGACACATAACACACATCTGACTAAAATACAAAATAAAATAACACCCTCTCTATAATGCACATATAGTAAAGTACTTGCCATGAATTAACCATGGATGAAGCACCATGTAATCAATGCTATATTTTTTACAAAACAGGTAACATTCCCACTCGTGGATCATTTTAATTAGCAGTTTCTAAACTATAAATAGCCTGGCTAAACGGCGGTCGGGAGTTCAGTTCGAAGCGACAGACAAGCAAACCAAGTGCAAGAAGGAGAGAGGGTCGGGAGAGGGAAAGAGTGAATGGGCTGCTCCCAGGTTTGGTTGCCGGATCGGAGCTGAAGCGTTTTATCTCCAGGAGAAAGCTGCAGCTCCTCTCGCAACAAAAAAGTAAACGCATTAGGAAAGATAACCACGTAATAGGCGTGATATTTATTTCGTTATAAAATGAATGCTGAATAAGATGTCTGTGTTATAAAGTGCCAGCGCAGCTTTTCTTCAGTTCAGATACTGTATCAAAAGGGAGTGACTGAAACAGAAGTTAGACTGAGAAGTTGTTTACAGTTTGAACATCACCGGTACTGTATTTACTGTAGTAATATTGCATGAATCACTAGTATAGGGAATTGGGGAACATTCTGTAGGAGCGTTATATCTGAGGCGCCTTATAACCGAGAGCCTTATAATGAGGGAGCACTGTATAATTAACATACCGTTGGTTAATTAGAGAAAAATAAAAACACAAAGTAATTAAGGTACAGTAAACTCATAGAGCCAAGGCAAGAACTTGACTCCTGAATAGATGACCACCGAGGTGATTAGCACAGTACTGTACGTCAACGGGGGTTGTTTTTTTGGTTCTTGTACTCTACTACAAATATTTCAAAGCTGCTTCAACACTCCTTTTAACTGGCGTTGGACCTGACCTTCGAAGGAGATAAAATGCTGCAGCTTTGTAACACAATCTCTGCATTCATTACATCGTGCAGCAATGTGTCCCAATGTTACATCATCAGTGTTTCCTTCAACAGTCACTGCAAGACCATGCTTTCTGCAGGTTTAGGACATGCGTAGTCAAAGTATGCAGCCAAAAGCTGTAAAAAAGAGGTGCACTTGGAACTCCTGAATCAGAAGCTGGTCAGGCCTGATCATCAGCAGCAGTGTGGAGTAGTGGTTAGGGCTCTGGACTCTTGACCGGAGGGTCATGGGTTCAGTCCCAGGTGGGGGGCAGTGCTGCTGTACGTACTTTACCTATATTGCTCCAGTAAAAACCCAACTGTATACATGGGTAATTGTATGTAAAAAATAATGTGATATCTGTATAATGTGTATAATGTGATATCTTGTAACAATTGTAAGTTGCCCTGGATAAGGGCGTCTACTAAGAAATAAATAATAATAATCATGTCTTTTCTTTCTATTTCAGATAATTGTCTGGAAGAGATATAGTGACTTTAAGAAGCTGCACAAGGACCTTTGGCAGATTCATAAAAATCTATATAGGCAATCAGAACTCTTTCCACCCTTTGCCAAAGCCAAAGTTTTTGGTAAGATATCTTGCATGTCTCTTGTCTGAATACAGTAATGCATTAACGTACTGGACTATTCATATTATTTTTTAAATTTGCTTACAATATTATTTATTAAAATGCATTTTAGTTAACAAAAGGAATACGCTTTTTTTGTGCATATGTATAGCTATTATGTACTATATCACCTTACAGTACAATAATACGACAAAAAATGGACTGAATGATAATACCCGAAATTAATCGTAATATTTTTAATAAAGTAGCTCAAATATAGTATAGGCGATGGATTGCGCCGATCGCCGGCTTATTGTGAAAACCCTGCATTCATTGTCACTATTTTTGCTTTGAAAATAATCGGTTATTTTTTAGCAGTCAATTTAACGTTTTAGCTTCTCAAAGTGCTTACACAGAAAACCCGCCCCTTCAACTCTCTGATTGGTTAAATGTTGTGTCAAGACGTAACACAGCTGTCATGTGGTTCCAAGATTTTTTTTTTTCACTCAGCCACGCTCAGGTGGTCTGTCTGCTAGAAGCACAATGAATCCTTATTGTTAAAGGCACAGTAGCATCTGCAAGACGGACAGATCGGGTTTTTGTCAGCCGGGCGGTGACAGCCACTTTGCCGGCCGGCCCGCCCAGCTGAAAAGGCCTGGGGAGAACCCCGCCCCCCCCCCTGTGTTTTTTCATGGAAACATTGTTCAGAGGTCTGTGCCCAACTTTGGGTCTTAAACCAGATTATAGCTGAGAAACTGTTTGCACCTACAAGGTTTTTCACCCACTTACCCCCAATCTTCAAAGGTGTGTTTCTTGAAAACCGTTGGGTTTAAAGACGTGAAATTGAAATGCTAGTTTTTGTTTGTCAGAAGAATACAAAACATGAAAATGTGATTGTAGATTCTAGTTCAGATGGCAAATGATAAACACGAAGGCTTCAGTACAGTTTAAGGTCAAGGCCGTGTTGTGCCGCTGCAGGCCGCTTTGATGAGACTGCGATTGAGGAGAGGCGACAGTGCTCTGAAGATCTGCTCCAATTCTCTGCCAACATCCCTGCTCTCTTTAACAGCAAGCAATTTGAAGACTTTTTCAAGGTACAAAAAATATTTCTGATGTGTCATTTCAACCTATACAGTTTTTGATATACCTGCCACTTAAAATGCCCAGGCAATTTTGATCTAAAATACTGTGGTTGTTTTAGTTAAACCTGTATTGGGGATGGGGTGGGGTGGGGTGGGGGGTGGTGTTCAAAAGGGCAGGAAACAGGAAAGCAGTAATGTTGTTTGAAAAAAAAATTGGAATCATGCAAGCAGGTACTTTACAATTAAAACATGTGCAGGCATTATTGTTTTGATTAACCAATTACTTTGATTAACGATTAGCCCGGGTATGTGGGAGTAAATATAGTTGCTCATAAAAAGTAAAAGTTAAGATTATTTTATTGTGCCAAATGGACGCATCACAACTTTTGTATAAAATAAAATACTGGTAATGTTTCCTGTAAAAACTACCAAACTGCAAAACTTCCAAGCTCACACAAAATCCTCTTGCAAATCCCAAGCAAGCTGTTCCATGTGGTTTTCAGAGAAAATTCTGTTATTTTGGATGCATGTTTAAGCTTATGCATCTGTATTTGTGTATAATAGCCCCCAGAGCTGAGGATAAGTGCAAATGCAAGCTGTGGGGGCCAAGATGTTATTTTAAATCAGCATTTTTATATATGATGGGCCTCATGGATAAATGGCCACATTAAAGATTGTAATTGGATTTCTAAATAGATTTCCACTTTTTAATTTGTCTTCAATTCTAAAATAGTCCTGCATACAAGCTCTTGCCTATAACTAGTGTATAAGCCCAACCCCAAAACACAAGTGCACACTTTTAATACAGCCCCTAAATTGTTACAACCCCATTTTCTTTGTTGCTTAAGCTCCATGAGGTCCTATAAAATGTAATGCTTGGGTTGTAGCCAAGTTGAGCATAGCAGAGAGATCTCTTGGGCTGACTGCCTGTCTTCAGCTCTGGTGAGTACAGTATCATCAGTATAAACCCACTGGAAGCAGATAGAAGCAGATCAAAGACACACTGAGTAGAAATATTTCCAAACACCATGTAGGCTGTGTAAAGCATTTGCCTGTTGAGACCCAGAGATGATCACTTGAAATGTTTTTGTGTTTCACTTGATTAATCACTGGGTGTGCAAAACATAGCCATCAAAAGTTTGGGTTTGTAATTAAATTAACTAATGTTTATTTTAAACACTGCCAAGCTCAATCCTCTAGACTTAATTTTATTGTGAGTCCCCAGCAAGCTGCACCATTAGTAGCTGCTGATTGTGGTTAGTGTTACGTGCTAATGTGTGTGATCTTTGTGTTTCAGGATGGAGAGTTTCATGACGGCTCGGAGTTGATTGGCCCTGCTGAGCCCTTTTTTGACTTTCTTGCAGACAGTTTATCAGACTGCAGTTCAGAAGGTTTGTTAGCATTATAGAAATACAGGTAGTGAACACAAAAATGGAAACACCAATGTAAAGTCACTTAATAGGGCGTTGGGCCACTATGGGGCAGCAGTGTGGAGTAGTGGTTAGGGCTCTGGACTCTTGACCGGAGGGTCGTGGGTTCAATCCCCAGTGGGGGACACTGCTGCTGTACCCTTGAGCAAGGTACTTTACCTAGATTGCTCCAGTAAAAACCCAACTGTATAAATGGGTAATTGTATGTAAAAAAATAATAATGTGAAATCTTGTAACAATTGTAAGTCGCCCTGGATAAGGGCGTCTGCTAAGAAATAAATAATAATAATAATAATAAAATAATAATATGGTATCCCGCTCTGTGGAGTTCTCGTGGACCGTTTTTGATGAAACTGGCTGCTCACGCCCTAGGTTGAAATTTGCAGTCAATTAATCTGCAGTTGCTCGCCTGTTTTACCTTGCACTTCAAATTAATGCACTGATATCACGATCCTGGAGTATGCCGCCCACTGTTGCCGTTTGCTGATGATGTCTTTCCCTCGGAGTTCCATGCCGACATCACCTTAGACACCGTTGCTCGTGAAACATCAGCAAGTTGAGCTGTCTTGGTCACTGAAGCTCCTGCCAAACGCGCCCCAACAATCACCCCTCTTTCAAAGTCACTGAGGTCTCCTCTTGCAGCCATGCTAGCCATAATTATAGGCAACCAGACCTGTCCAGCATTTTTATACATGACCCTAAGCATGCTGGGATGTTATTTGCTTAATTAATGCATGAACCACACCTGTGTGGAAGCCCTTGCGTTCAATATACTTGGTGTCCCTCATTTACCCAGGTGTTTCCATTTTTTTTGTTCACTACCTGTAGTTTGCTCTTCCTTTTATTGCATGTAGTTGAACAGTAAATTAGCAATTACACACGATTTTTAATCAGATATTGTACAACAACCAGACACTACTCTCCCATTGTTTTCTATATGGGTCAGTCATTCTATTATTACTCAGTAACAGAAGGAGAAATAAAGCATGACTGAGATTACACTAATTATGTTCTAAAATCATTGCTTTCTTATGAAATACTTCACATGGACACTCAAGCCCTACTCTCAAAAAATAACTTTTTCATTGGACTGCAATGGTTATTTCAGACAAACCAGTTATAATAGTAGTAATGGTATTATTGTGGCTTGTTCGTCAGTAATAATGGAACCTCTTGTTCAAATAATGCTTTATTGACTAGAAAGTTCCATTATTACCTTGTATCAGGCCACAGCAATGTTGTTATATATAGCAATGTAATACAGTTTCTATGGTAGACAGTAACTCTTTTAAAGTAGTTAAATAATTACATACATTTTACCTGTCATGGGCCTCCATTTTTATGTACACTGACTGGCCAGACTCTATTATTTTGCTTCAGTGTTTTTATGTTTTGAGGCGAAGTCTCCACCCACCTCCCTGGTTGCTAGGGGACAATTTCACGCAGAGTTACACCAAGTGTGACAAGGCAGTCGATGAAATATCTTATTTCAGAATTGTTCCAAACTACACAAGTTTATTTAGTTGCAACTATACAAAGCAATGTAGTTGTATGGAAGACGGCAGTGGTTTTGCTTTGATTACATTTCATGCAGCATATAGGAAATTGAGTGCTGTGAAGGCCGATATATAATTTAGCATCCCCAGATGATAGAGACATTACTCTTTGAGATATTGGGTTCATACTTGATATACAGGTATAGTCTGTGATTCTCTTGGTCAAGTTAGACTGTGGGTTTCATACAAGAAAAAAGTAACCCTTTTCAGTTGTCATATTAAGGTCATTTGACTTTTGACGTTATGGCTGCATAGAGACAGGACACTGAGTTATTGTCTTAATATCTTAGTGCTACACAGCTATAGCCATTACCAGTGTTGTGAAGTGAAAATGAACCCTGTCATTCCTGTGTTGCTTTAAACTCTGGCCAAAGTACAGACTACATACTCAACATAGGCTCTTTATAGTTGGTACATTAACCATTTCAGTGCCAAATTATTTTTAACCTCTGGATATGTCAATGATTGTCTTTTTCAAATGTCAGTTTTACTCCAAGTTTACAAACCATTTGATCTGCTATGACATACCCCTTTGATTGCGTTACATTTCGTTTTTGAAATAGATGACCCCGGTGTATTTTGTGAAGTTTACTTCCACAGTGAAATGCAGACAGTTCTCACAGATTAATTTAAATATTACTGAAATCAGTGAATTTCACATGTATAATACAGTCAAGGTCATCATATCACAATTATTTGTAATCATGTCTTGACTCCCAGCAGCTACATGTTTCTCCCTAATTGGTAGTTCTTTGTCTCAAATGCAAACTTTTCTTGTTGGCTTTTTTAAATAGACAGGCCACTGTTCTCTCCCACATTGAAGAAGGGCCTGAATGAAAAAGTCATTTCCATGTCCAATTGAATTTATAAATACATAAATATATAGTTTTGCAGTTAATGATACACAGTTTAATTATGTGGCACTTAACAACCTCACCCAGCATGTCTTTATGGACAAATCAGTTGTCTACAGGAAGAGAGAAGAACAAAACATCTTGGTAGCAGTCAAATAATCATTTTTGCCTTTTGATGATTACCACTAAGGATCTTTCAGTATAATTAATAATCAAGACAACAAATCCTCATTGGTATCACAAGAATCGATTGTTTCAACCCTAGCTAGACGTATTCAAGTTACAGAAAAACAACAAACAATAAAGCGGTCTCTCTTTTGTTAGTTTGGAGAGTATCAGAGACATAAAACAAGAAAAGGCCTTTTTAGTATGGTACAGATAACGACCAACACTCTGTGTAATAATAGTCTATTGTGTAACATTATTTATTTATTTTTTTCTATTCACTGCTATCACCACTTGATGGCAGTATTGCCAGACCTTTGTAATGTCTTGTTAAAATCATGGGCAGATATTAGAGATGACTGTATATGACAGACTATCATTGATCCTGCATCCTATATTTTCTAAAAAAGAAATGTATTTTACCCAATGAAAACTGCACCAGAATGTTGCAATTTTGGTCATCGTTTTAAGTAACATTTCTTTAATTCTAATAGCGTCTTTTTATTTTATCATTTTTATCATTTTAACAGTAGATGCAATCTTTTTAATTAACGTAGTCACTTGCAATTCAAATACAGGTCATCAAACTCAATTTTAAGTGATCAGGCACTTAATTTGCTAAATAGGCATAATTAACACATTTACAGTCGCCAAAACAATTGTCACTTTGTAACATGTAATCATATTAAAGCATTGTATAGGAGAATATTTTGCAAGTATTTGTTAATTCTCCTGCTTCCTGCAGTTTAGATGTCTGGTGATTCCAGGTTTGTCTGTTTTATAGGTTTCATGCATTACTAAGTGTATGCTAGGAAGATTAATGTTTAATGTTCACCAATAAGCAATACACATTTTAAGCAATTAAGCATTTTTTTTACATTTTATTTATGTATTTATTTAAATTACATTGTAAATCTGAATGGTAAACAATAGCGGTTTTATGGTGACTAAATTATCTATTATAAAAGACTGACTACGCATGCCTATGCATTGTTATATATAATATTATGTAGTCCATTTTTTATTCATTCATTTAACATTTTCAATATTATGTGTGACTAAGATTAACTATACTGTATATGCAATGAGTTTGATTTTTAACTATTTGTATATTGATGCAATGATATATTTAAATATACCATTGACCTTTGTCTTTTTTTTTTTTTTTTTAGTTCAGAAAGATTTAAGTGGCATTGATGATTTGACATTTACCAGTCAATCAGAATATGGAGGTAAGTTCCATTACATAAATTCAATTGTAAGTCGCCCTAGATAAGGGCGTCTGCTAAGAAATAAATAATAATAATAATAATAATAATAATAATAATAATAATAATAATAATAATAATAATAATAATAATAATGTCTTGACTGTACAGTACTACAAACATATTTATTATTTTTAAAAAGTAACATAATACATGGCTAATTGTCAAAAAAAATAAAACATAAATAGAGCTTCAAATTATATTTATAATTATACCAGTTATTTTAATGAATATTATATCTTGGATGTTGTCTTGTTTATAAGCATGTTAGGAGACATGATACAGGTAAGACATGCCTGTATTCTAAAATCGTATTATTATTGAACGTTAGACACGTAGAACACTAAACATTACAAATGTACTAGGTTGTTAGCATGGGAATCGGAGGGCTGAGTGTATGAATTATTATTGATATTGTTATTATTGCTGTGATTCCTAAGGAAAAGTGGTAGTGTTGTAATGACAGGAAGACTCATTATCTATGCTAGTATGTAGTTCAGGAGGAAGGGCTTTGTAAATGTTTATTTTTATTTGTGTACAAAAGGATAATTAAAAATGAATTACAAACCAAATCTATATTTTGAAAAACTAAGTGTACACTTTATAGAGTAGCCGCCTCTGAGGAATGAAGATAAATTCCAGCACCTTATTGTACATTGTATGAAGAAAATGGAGCCCAAAATACATTTGGTTTTTAAAATGTATTTATTTTGTATGTACTAACCTAATATATGAATCAAATTATGTTTGTGAAATACCCTACCTCTGATTATTAACATGTGCAGTAATACATTTGTGGCATGGGTTTGCATGATGGTGGCCCTGATACTGTATATAAAAGTATAATTATAGAATTTGAGAACATTAACATCAATTTTGATAGAAAGTGCCAGCGTGATCTGCTGTTGCTTTTCTGTAATGACCCTTTTGCAGAAAAAAGCTTTTCATCTTAAGGGTGCTCACCTGGTAAAACCTTTACACAAACAAAGAAAAAATAAATAAAATGCAATCCTGTCAAAGTTCTGTGCAGTAAATAGGAAAAAGGTTTACACAGGAAGATCCAGATTATAATAAAACAATAATGGAATGAATGATGCTGCCCTGCAAATCCAGTTCCCGTTTCTCAAGGTTGATTAATTCCTAATACACCTGTCCTAGACAGCTTGTGCATCTTCTACATAATCTTTTCATCTGTAGAATAAGGATACAAATACAAGAAAGACAAAGAACAAAAGAGAATTGGAAATAAAGAGAATTTGATTAAATAGCCTGAGTTCCTGGTAAATGCTGCAAATCCACTGCTTCTTTTGTAGCAATTTTTTGAAGAAATTTAAAATGAAATGCCACGAACAAACAGTGCAACTGTTGGATAGTGTCGTGTACAGTGTATCACAATTATTCTATGTATTGTTGTTTCTGCTCAGATCATTATTTACCATGCTTACGAGCCACTCAAAAATCTTCCTTTTTAGACACTGGGTTTTACTTCTGAAAAAATTCCTCATACTGCAGTTTTTAAGAGGGGTGTAATTTATGTCCCCTGTAATTTTGTATACACACACACACATATATATATATATATATATATATATATATATATATATATATATATATATATATATATATATATATATATATATATATATATATATATATACTGTGTATTTACATATATATATATATTTTAGCTCAAAGAGCCAGCTGCCCAACGTTTCGATATGTTGTACATATCTTTCTCAAGGGAGCCTGTGTTTGAATCAAAACATTGGAGGTATTTATAGGTTTTTGACGGCATGACAACTACTTGTTATTGTTTACATTCAAATCCATGATTTATTCTTACATGATGTAATGGTGTTCTATATATTGTGACATCATTTTTACTTCTATCTTTGAATCTGTATTAATTCTAATTAACACTACTTTATATAAACTTATATTTTTATTATATCATGCAATGCTGGCTCTGAGGATCAGTCTAGATTTGGCCTCCTCAGCGCATCAGTATGCACAACTTTTGAATGAATTTTGTTTATTTATTTAAATGTTATATATTTATTGGAGTTAATTAGTTCATTCTTTTCTGTTGAGTCCCGCTGGCATAATCGTGTTCAGTCTATTTATCCATTTACTTTCTTTTATTCTTCTATATGTCGCATTGTCTAATTTGAGCTGTTCTAATACTGCAAACTTTACATCATTTATGTCCCTGACTGGTGAAGTGCTGTACTATTGGTTCATTCATTTTTTTATTTCTAATTAATGAAAGGTGGTTCTGAATTATTTTATATAAAGTAGTTCCAGTCTCTCCAACATATTTGATTTCATCACATTTTTCACAGGCTATTCCATAAACAACATTGCTATTTTTACAGTAGGTATTAGTTTTTAGTGGATATGTGGTGTTCTTATGTTTAATTATATTTTTACTTTTGTCTATGTATTTACACACTTTACATCTACTAGTGCACATGTTCGTAGAACCTATTTTGTCAATTATTCCTTTATGTTTACTGTGAACTAAAATATCACCTAAATTAGCTTCTCTTTTGAATGCTACAACTGGGGCCTTAAGAAATACTTTTTTTTAAATTTTTCTGAATTATGTAGAATCTGCAAGTGTTTCCAAACTATTTTAGAAATATTGGGCAAAAGTTTAGAGTAAGTCATTATAAATGGGACTCTTTTGACCTTTTCATCTCTATTTTTATAATCTAGTAGATCATCTCTTTTTAGTTTATCCACTTTTCTTAACTCCGTCTCTATAATTCTTTCTTTGTATCCTCTTTTTTTAAGATTTGTTTTTAATACATTTCTTTGTTTTACATAGTCACTTTCTTTTGAGCATATTCTTCGTATTCTTATTCCTAGACCCTTTGGGATTGCCCTTTTAGTGTGTATCGGATGTGCAGAGGACATGTGTAAATACTGGTGCATGTCAGTAGGTTTACAGAAGAGGTCAGTCTCAATTGAACCTTCTTCAAGTTTTACTATGGTATCTAAAAATTATATTTCTTTCCTTGTTCATCGAAGGTCCACCTTAATATTACTGTGTATTTCATTTGCCATTTTATGAAACTGGAAAAGAGATTCTTCTCCATGTGTCCAAACCCCAAAAATATCACCTACAAACCGAATGTATTCTAAAGGTTCTCTTTCCGATTTTCTAAGTAATTGTTCTTCCCATTTCCCCATGTATGTACTGGCAAAATGCATTCCTAATTTAGATCCTATTGCGGTACCATTGTTTTGTTTGTAATTCTTATCAACAAATGTAAAATAACTGTTTTCTAAAACTATGTTGATCATGTTCAGTACCTCTGATGTAGGTATTGATTTATCTAGTCTATTATCTAGTGCTTTTTGACAAACTTCTAAAGTTTCTTTATGAGGGACACTTGGGTACAAGGATTTTACATCCATGCAAAATAAAATTGTATTCTCTGGAAGGTTGTGTTTTATTGATTCAAGTCTTTTTAAAAATTGTGTTGTATCTAACATAGCTTGGTAATTTCTCAACGTGCGACCTAAGTTGTTTTTCTGCTATTTCAGCTATTATGTGTGTTGGATTATCAATTGTACTGACTATCATTCGCATAGGGTGATTTTCTTTGTGCATTTTAGGATTTCCTCTTGCTAGGCCTGTTCTTGCATTATGTGGCTGCATGTATTTTTTTAAAATTCTTTTGATATAATTCCTTTATTGTAAAGTCTCTCCGCAATTTCCTTAACCTCTTTTACCGATTTATTGATCTTATTGCTTTTAACTTCTTCATATGTATGTGTATTATTTAATTCACATTCTACAGATTTCATATAGTCATCTGTGTTCATTATCACTATTCCTGAGCCTTTATCTGCTGGTCTTATCATTATATCATCATCATTTAACAACTCAGTCATAGCTTGTTCTTCAATATTGGTTAAATTAAGTTTACATCTTTTCTTTAGTCCTACTATTATTTCTTGTTTAACTACTGTCCTCCTTACTCAAGTATTAGGGGGGAAATGTTTGTTAAGTGAAGTCAATGATTCAGAATCCCTCTTAAATATGTACTGTTACTGTATATACTGTAAATGTTTAGTATATAAAATGTCAATTTTGTCTGCTGAAGCCAACATAAAACTACATTCTCTAGGCATTTTTTATTTATAATATTGCTTTTGAATTGTTTTTTTTTATTAGGTGCTTTTAAATAACATAACACTTCAACATTTTCTGAGCCACCGGGATCCTTTAGTAGCCAGCCAGACCGTGTTTTGGGATCAGTCAGCCACTAGGACAAGCATTGATGTGCTGAATGGCACCCCAAAATGTTCTCATTTTTCTAGGAAAAAAAATATAAGCAGTACTGCTGAATTTGTTGCCTGGTAACCTCACTCAGACTACTCAGGGTGCAGTGGTACCCTAAATATGATCAATTTATTACCAATGATTGCATGGAGCATTTGTTTTCTGTGTTACCCAAAAATGAGTTTCCTGAATTATGACTGCTAGGAGTAGTATAATATTTAAATCAATCAATCAATCAATCATTATTTTAGCACCTTTCATAGTGGACCACCATCACAAAGCGCTTTACAAGATGCAGTAACAAGAAAATCCATAATACTTTAAATACAGAGAAATGCATAATACATGCTATACAGTAAAAAAGCAAAAAAAAAAAAGCATAATACATTAAATACAGTGGAAAGTACATAATACATGATAGTAACATAATACATGAAATAGTAGCATCAACAAAGCAGCTAATAGCAGATATCAGGCTTAAAGAGAATGGAAAGCAAGAGAGAACAGATGGGTCTTAAGAGTTGATTGAGCGATGGTGGGAGCATCACGCACCAAAGCTGGGAGAGTTCGAAAGAGTCGGAGCCATGAAGCTAAACGAGCGTTCTCCAAGTGTGGTGCACTTTTGCTTGAGGATAACAAGCAGGCTAGAGTCGGAGGACCTCAGCTTGCGGGCAGGGACATAGCAGCTCAGCAGGGTGAGGAGGTACACGGGACCTGTGTGATGAAGGGCATTGTAGGTGAGCAGGAGAGTTTTGAAAATAATCCTGAACTTTACAGGTAGCCAGTGCACCTGGGCAAGATAGGGGGTGAGGTGATCACATTTTTTACATCTGGTAAGGATCCTGGCAGCGGCATTCTGGAATAGCTGCAGTCGGTTTATGGTGCATGCCGGGAGACTACCATATAGAGAGTTGCAGTAGTCGAGTCAAGAGGAGACAAATCCATGACAAAGTATCTCCGCATCCGGGAGGGAAAGGTAGGGACGGACTTTAGAGATGTTTTGAAGATGGTAGAAGGAAGATTTGACCACAGAGGAGATGTGGGCATCAAAGGAGAGGTTGCTGTCAAAAAGTACACAAAGGCTTCATACTGTGGGGGAAGGCAAGACCAGACAGTTTCCAAGGTTCAGGGCAGCTATATTTAGATTCTTAAGTTTTAGATCCTACTAGAAGGAGTTCAGATTTGCTAGTGTTCAGCTGTCGATGTCTTGAATGCAAGCCGAGAGCCGGACTATGGCAGAGGGGCTTCCAGGGTCGAGTTTTAAGTAGAGCTGGGTGTCGACAGCTTAGGAGTGAAACATGAGGCTGTGTTGGCGGATGAGGTTGACCCAAGGGAAGCATGTAGATATTGAAGAGAAGGGGCCCAAGAACAGATCCTTGGGGGACACCACAAATGAATGGGTTTGCAACGCCACTGCGTCCAGCATAGAAAACAGACTGCATATGTCTGGATAGGTAAGAGGACATCCAGGAGAGACAGGTTCCAGAGATACCAGCATACTTCTGAAGGCGGTCAAGAAAAATGCCATGATCTGTATTTAATGTAGTGTTGTCCTTGGCAGTCCTTAGCTAGAATTTTTTTTTTTTTGAAAATGTCATAACCAGTCTTTACAGCATTGCTTATGTGCATTTATTAATGTATTCAATAATATTTACAGAATATGTGAGATGGGTTGTGTGGTTTTGAAGGCCTATGTTTTTTTGTTGCGCTCTGACCCATAGGAAAGGCCAGCAACATGCTTAATGCACTGCACCCCCTGATTTGCTTGGAGCTCATTCAGACAAGTACAGACCAGACCTAAGCGTGCTAAACTGCATACTGTAAATGCATCAAGATAAACTGACTCATAAATACATACATCAATGTTTGTACAAACCAACCCAAAAAAGTTGGTGCTGCTTAATTGTACTGTCCCTAAGAACAAGGTTAAATGGCTGTAAAGCTATATTTCAGTAAATTTCTTTTCTTTGTTTGATCTCTTGATGGTTACTGTCTGCAACATCTCTTTAAACTGTTTTCTTTTCAAGGTGCTTATTTCCCTCAATATTAAAATCTGTTGAATAACGGATTTCAGTCTTGTTTTGTGACATTGTAGTTGATGATAATTCAGTTTATCCCTCCCACAGTGTCTCAAGCGGCTATCTAAATAAATGATCTTGATCTTTCTATTATAGAAAGGTTTTGTGTATCTCTTTCTCAGTCAGTGCCATCAAGGTTACTGCTACTGTTTAGCATACAGTTCTCCATTAGAAAAGATACTTCAGTCTGTCATCTGGTCAAACAACTTATTTTACATTGCTGACACATTCAGGGGAAGGTGGATTTGAATGTCAGCGACTGTCAGGCAGGGTTTTCAGAAACAGCCAGCATGCTTGCCCTTAATGCATACTTTCCTGTAGGGAGATGTGAAAAATAAACCTGTGTACCATAGGGATAGTCAGTGCCCACTCAGATTATAGAGAAAGTCACAGTAACTACCTGAGGTGATTTTCCTCACAGGTCTCTGCCTCTGTCTTGTAGTACTTGCCCTGTGCAAGAATATAATTTTAGCAGAGGTGATTTTGACCAGAGACAGGTTCCTTGCTGAAGCATTTCTCTCAATCTTCAACAAAAAGTTTGCTTTTCTTTAACCCTTTGACACTATTGTTGTTCAAAGAGTTTGGTTAACGAATACAGCTTCTGAACAGCAATACTTGTTTTGGATTGTAGAGTTCTAGCTGCCTAGCATAGACATGTGTAATATAGGATAGATCATACAAGTGTCTATTGTAGCGGCTCAATAATGCTGCTAGTTATGGTTTCAACTGTGTTTCCATGTTTCAACCATTAATATCTCGGCAATAGTAGGGGGTTGAGTGATGACCCTTGGAACCGGCAGAACATTTTTAACAGGAAGGCAGAAAGGGTGTTCACCCTTCCAAGGTCAAGCATATGATCTGGCTGTGACCCATACTTGCCTAACCTCCCAATTTTCCCTGGAGACTCAGGGTTCCAATTTAATAAAAAAAAGTCCCTTCCCGCAAGTCCTATCATGGTGAAAACCAGCAACATTTCATACATCTGCATTGACCCTCCACAGAATTTTTTTGCCTAAGTCTCTATATACCACAATGTTTTGCGTGCAGTGAGACGGAAGCCTCTATTGAAAATCAGTCGAGTATTTTATTAAATTATTATTATTATTATTTATTAGCAGACGCCCTTATCCAGGGCGACTTACAATTGTTACAAGATATCACATTATACATTATTTCACATTATACAGATATCACATTATTTTTATATACAATTCCCCATTTATACAGTTGGGTTTTTACTGGAGTAATCTAGGTAAAGTACCTTGCTCAAGGGTACAACAGCAGTGTCCCCCACTGGGGATTGAACCCACAACCCTCCGGTCAAGAGTCCAGAGCACTAACCACTACTCCACACTGCTGCCCTAGATAGAATATCTTTTGAAACGCCCTTCTAAATATTATTGGCTGAAGCAGTTTTGAGTAAGGCTGGATTTTGATTGATTGATTGATCTGTTTGTTGGGAAGTTTGTCTGGTTGATTGGAAATTTGCACGTCCATACAGCCTTTCGTATTAATTAATTGACAAATTAATTAACTAATTATAACAAATACGTTTATGAATTACTGTATGAATTGACAAATTTACAGACAAATTGCTGGACAAATTGACCAATTCACAAATTGACAAACAAATTGACAAATTCATGAATTGACAAACAAATTGACAAACTAACGGCTAGATAGTTTTGGTACAAATGGTGCTCCATAGATCTGCCCCTTCTTAAACAGGTTTCCTGTAATTTTGCATTCTCTGCTGTGCACTAGATGGTGCTACTAAATACATGATCTGATTGCTGTAATGCAGATATCTGACATGTTGTGCCCTTGAGTTCTCGCATTATAGATAATATGTACTGAATAGATTATGCAGTATTACAGCAGTAGCTCTTTTTCACAGCAGTGAACCATGCTGTACACATTAACGCAGAGTAAAAAAAGTGAGAGGGATACCAAAAAAGTGCATATTTAACCAAATGAGCTAACTATAAGCACATTACATTGCATTATTGATATAATCCAAGATTAATCAATTTGGCGCAGTGATAAAATAAAGATTTTGTACAGGATTTTAGAAGCAGCATTTTTTTCATGGCTTTTTGTCTGTTCTATCTTCATTCTCAAAAATATTTCTCAATCGATTACAAATGCGTTGAAACAAACCATATATCAAGATTTTAAAGTATGTTTAAATGAGTGCACTTACTGTCATCAGTGTTGCCACATTGTTCTCAAAGCTGCACATATTTTTCACTTATCCATTTTACTTCTTGTGTTCTTGGCTTAGGAAGCTTTGTGTTTGGTCACACTCACTGTTACTGTTTCAATAATGTATTAATGTTACGACCCATCTCTAAAGGTGTTGAAGATTAAAGTAAAGAAGTGATAAACAAGACTTTAAAATCAATTTTCTAATTAGTGCCTTGTTTTAAAATGAAATTCACCATATGTAACTCTTCATTTTCTTAAATGCATTAAACAACTGCAAGGTAAGATGTTCCAACTCTGGTATATTAAAGATTTATTTTAAACATGGACAGTATATAGTAAAGGCTGTTTCTTACTTCAATTAATTTTTCTCAACATGCTTCAGTCTTGTGAACCACTGTCATGCAGTCCGACCAGCTAGAGTTCGCCGTTCAGTCAACCATCATGGAAATATGCTGCTTATGATTTCACCCATAACCACAACTAGTATGCATGAAACTCCTTTTATGTCAGAAACTGTACTTTGGTGATAACTTTTTTCTGAAGGTAAAGCTCATCACAAAGGGTTCAAAAGAACACAGGAACAGAAATCTAATGTAATATAATTTTCCAGGCCTCTCGAGTGACGGTGATCTGATATCTTTGCCAGTGGACACAGACTCTCTTGCTGAGCTTGATGATGGAATGGCCTCAGCTAGGGACTCTCCAAACAAGCTGCTGGGTGGTCTGGGTGGCCCATCTCCCGAACCTGCAGGAAAGGAGTCTGTCGGTCATGATCCGGAGATGAGCAGGAATGGTGCAGAGGGAGGCAGCAGGGGGGCACTCTTCCCTAGCAGCCTGAAGACCAAAACGGGGAAGAAAGACTACCTAGATAAGGCGGACGAGGTGATAAAGCTGGCTCTGCAGAAAGAAGCTGAACAGGACTATGAGGGAGCCTTCTCTTTCTACAGAAGTGGAGTGGATCTTCTTCTCCAAGGAGTTCAAGGTATTCAAACTTTAAGGGGTAGATGTACTAAGATGGGCCAGTCGCAGTGCAAACATACCGCAGTTTGCATTTTCGTAACGACAGTTCGCAAAGTGCACATTTTGTCGTAACGACTAAGAAGAAATATGTTAATGAAGAAAGCCGCAATATACAAATTTAAATATTATTAGCGTCATCTCATCGAGATCTCTAGCGAGAGATGTGCGAATTTTTTTTAAATAAAATAGCAGCTGTTGAGTTGTGGTGTGCTGCAGCAGAGGGTGCCCGAAGGATAACGTCTATACATGCAAGGGTGCAAGAATCAAAATAACATTGTTTTTGTTAAATGTAAACTTCATCTGTACAATGCATTCTGTTCTGTCTTCATTTTACCTATTTAATATATATATATACAGTGCCTTGCAAAAGTATTTAGACCCCTGACCAATTCTCTCATATTACTGAATTACAATTGGTACATTGAAATTTCGTTCTGTTTTATATTTTATTTTAAAACACTGAAACTCAAAATCAATCATTGTAAGGTGACATTGGTTTTATGCTGGGAAATATTTTTAAGAACCACCTGTGAACCATTAAAGTTGCTGTCACATTTTCTGGATAAAACCCCCACTGTTGAAGGATCATTGGTCAAGCTGTGAATCTGAAGGAAAATGAAGACCAAAGAGCATTCTACAGAAGTTAGAGATAAAGTAATACAAATGCATAGATTAGGGAAAGGGTACAAAATAATATCCAAGTGTTTGGATATCCCAATGAGCACAGTTGGATCAATAATCAGGAAGTGGAAGCTGCATCACACCACCCAGGCACTGCCAAGAAAAGGCCTTCCCTCAAAACTCTGCGCTCAAACAAGAAGGAGACTTGTGAGAGAAGCCACAGAGAGGCCAACAATCACTTTGATGGAGCTACAGAGGTCAGTGGCTGGCAGTAGGACTATACAGTATACTGTACGGTGGTAAAATCAAATGAATACCTAGCGCACCTTCTTTTTACTTTAGCCTACCGCTAAAACAAAATAAATCCTGCTGCTGCATTGTACACTAATATTTTTTTTTATTATTATTTTTAACTTGGCCTATTTTTATTTATTTTTTATAAATTTAGTCGTCGCCAATTTTTTTACCCCGGTTTTCTCCCCAATTTAGTATGCCCAATTATTATCTGTATCCTCGGCTCACCGCTCGCAACCCCCCCGCTGACTCGGGAAACGGCGGCTGGAACACGCGTCCTCCGAAACGTGCTCCTGCCAAGCCGTCATTTTTCGCACTGCAGATCCACAGCAATGCCACCAGACCTATAGTGCCGGAGGACAACACAGATCTGGCGGCTCCACTGCAGAACCACAGGCGCCCTATCGGCCATAGGGGTCGCTGATGCGCGGTGAGCCGTGGATTCCCCTGCTGACCTAAGCCCTCCCTAGCCCGGGCAGCGCTCAGCCAATTGTGCGCCGCCCCCTAGGAACTCCCGGTCACGGTCGGCTGTGACATAGCCTGGATTCGAACCTGCGATCTCCAGGCTATAGGGCACATCCTGCGAGGAGCGCCTTTAATGGATGCGCCACTCGGGAGCCCTCTAACTTGGCCTACTTAGTAGCCTAGACAATTAACACACAATAGATCATGGTCCTATAAGATATTCAAATGAGCTGGAAGGTTAGTGGCACATGTGTTCCCAACACGTTGGGAAAACCAGAAATGTCATAGAAATTTGTTTTTCAAGGCTTAAGTACACCCTGACTTTAGTGAAAATTAGGTAGTTGGGTGTTCGCCTCAAAAATGCATTGAGCACAACTGGCAATGCATGAGAAAAAGTAGACTGGGAAATGCCAGCAACAATTGTGACAGTTTAAAAGATGCTTTCAGAAGTTCTTAACAGATTGATGCAATTGTAAGTGTTGCAATTGTTGGCTGCTTTAGTACATATCATTATAATATTTGAGAACCCTCATCTCCACTCCCTTTTTGCGAATTTATGCAGGAACGCCCATAATTACATATTCATCTAAGGTTGAACCGCAAAGAAAAACTGGTGCCACAAAGCATTCCCTAAAAAGTCGCTAACAGCATTGTGCATGTTTAGTACATTTCACCCTAGACTTCTGACTCGTTTGCGACTATTGCGACAGACGCAACACTTTAGTACATCTACCCCTAAATGTGTTACAGATGCTGTAGACCCAGTATTGTTACATTCACACTGTCTACTGTGTAAATGGCAAGTCATGTATTTAATTAAGCATCCTGGATCACTCCTGTTTCTATGTATCCACAAAATGTATTTTCTGGGGCAAACATCTCTGGTACTATTTGTTTCACAATGTTGTAACCATGTAACTTTAATGTACACCCATGGGAAATGGCCACTGGTGTTTTGAATGCACTTTGTTGTGACACAGGGCTTTGTTTTCATTCACAAAAACACAGATTTCCTGTTTATAATTAGACTTCCTCCTCTTTTACACTTTTTTTTTAGGGGCTCACAAAATACCGTAATAAGTCACTCAGCTTTTAGAATACATATTTGACTGGGGTTCTTAAAACATTGAAAAGGAGCAAGTATATCCATAACTATAGCAATGCTAAGAGAAACTAGTAAAATGTATCTACAGTAGTTGCTTTTAATATTGGCAATTTTCTGTTTAACAGTCTGTAACTTTGTAGTAGATAATGCACAATTTTATTTAATAGAGGAATTTGTCCCAAGGCCATGAAACAGTTGCAGTTTGGACAAATATGTGAACTGTGGTGTTGATGAAACTTGATTAGGTAGCACAAGTTAGTCACAGTAACAGAATATGCAGATATGAGGAGACACCCTGCCTGTTGGTACTGTATGTCACACAGTATTTTGCATGTGCATATGATGGATGTGGGTCATGAGTGTTTTCTTTGTCATAATACTAATAGCTACAATGTTGTATTTGCAGCTGTAGTGGGGGTTGTATTGAGACTAGGTGGTTAGAGATGAAATTACATATCTGTAATAGATCAAGCTGGAGAGGACAGGAGATACCTGAAATGGCACAGTTCTGTGTCTGTAGAATTAAATATTCCATGCTGTGATGAAGACCAGGATAAAAGCTTTTCAGAATTGCCTTTTTACACATCTCCCCTTACATACAATGTATAAAATGACTAGCCTCTAATAACCTTGTTTCTTTATAGCCACTTGTAGTAGTGTTATACATAATAAGTTACCTTGCATGACTGTGAGCTGCAACTGTGTTTATTCTTTCTTACCTGCTTTGAGTTTCTGTAACATTACAGGCTTGTTGAAGGGTAGACAGCAGGGTTCCTGTTTATTAACAAGCACCTGTACTTCGTGAAGTCCTCTCAATACGTATTGTATGTCAGCACTCCTGCTGAGCATGTGTTGTGAATGATTGGCTGCCTTTCCATTTTCAGCAGAACTCCAAAAACACAGCAGAACTCCTCGGAGGCAGTTATTTGAATGAGGTTAGCGAGGTGAGTCAATGCAGAAATTGGAAGGCTCCATATTTAATTTGTCATTTGCTAGTAGGCATTGCAAAAGCTGACACACACACACACACACCAGAAAACTACACTGCAGCTGAACGTGAACATTGTGTTGCGTTTTGTGGGAGATTCTCAAAATCACAAATTTTGAAGTTGTATGGAACACTCGTACAGACAAAACTTTTAGGGGAAACCAAACTGGGCCTCAGAATAGTGGATCTGAGTGTCATTCAATCAGTATGTGATGACAAAGCAATACACAACCAGACAGTGATAACTGATTCAGACTTGTCAGCAGCTCTATATTAGCAGTCTGTAGTTTTATTGTTTTTCAAAATGATTTTTTGTAGTAAACTAAACAGACATTGACATGCTTAAAGGTGGCAACCTTAGCTACTAAATAATGAATATACAAGTGAAAATCCACAAAAAAATGTAGAAATAAGGATTCAATGACCTATTTAATGCTGGGTTTCCATTAGGCACACATTTATTAAAAATGTGATTCTGCCGTGAAATTAAGAGACTTTTTTTAGTCCGTTTCCAGCTGGTCAGTCAATGTTTGTCTTGCCCAGATTTCACCTTCCCCTGGTGGTGAAGTGACCCACATGTTTTTCAAAATGTCACGAACTGCCCAGCTTGCCTTCTAATAGTGGTGTTTCATTTATTAACAACATCATTAAATCAAGCAGTCAGTCTGTTGTCCGTTGCATTTCATTTCTGTCCTTGTCTGCATATCCTCCATGCTATATTGCAGCCTTGCTGCTTGGCTTGAGGTAGAGGGGACAGCTTTGTCCTTTTTAATTTGTATTAAATTTTCTGGAATGCTGGTTTAAACCTATATTAATGAAAACACATCTTTACCTTCAAACCGCTTCGCTACACTGAACCTTGCTGATAAGCAAAGAACCATCTTCTTTCTTACACTGCAATGTAAAACAGCAGTTCCCAAACGCAGCATTTACTTTTTTTATGCAACTGAATCCGTTCTGTCCTGCTAAAAGCTGAATTTACTGTTTTAGACCCATAATAAAATATGCATTGATCAGTTTCCATCTGTACCATGCAATTGATATCAGCTTGTGTAAATGACACATGCAAGAAAGAGGTCCATCGGTGAATAGAGGGTATCGTATCTTACAGGATCAGATATGATAGGCTTGACTGTATTAGACTTTAATTTGCAACTGAAATTGAACTGCTAGAGCTAGCCTATAACCAGGCCACACCTTTTGAGCCTTCTTGGTATTATTCAGTGTGTTTTGGTATGTCCGATTTATCAGTAAGTAAACGGCTAATCTGTCTCTCATTAATAATACAGTGTGTAAAGGCTGCTACACGGCAGACACAATGCGACAAAATGAATAGAACCTATACTTTTAATAATTATCTTTCACACCACAGGTGACACCAGGGTAACACTGAATCCTATTTTTTGCGATTTGTCGTGCGACAATATGACATAGTATCCAAAGTATCAAAAATGACATAGAAAATAATTTGGGCTGTGTTCGAAGGCTCATTCCCTAGCCAGGAATTTGAAGGTAGTTTTAAACCTTCAAAGGTTCGTCGGGTGGCATTCACCATTTGACAATATGTGAATTTTATAAATCCCACATTAAATGTCACTCACATGCAAAATTCGATCTTTTGATTTGTATAATGCATATTACGTAAACAAAAGTTATTGTATTACTAAATCGTTATACGTAGCAACTCTAAATGGTGCCCCTGCCATGTATGTAGCAGGGTATAGTATGCCAAAACACTGGGGGGTGGGGGGTTGTAGTGCTTCAGTAAAATATGTACTAAATACCTAGTGTACAAAAATACTTACATTATTTTTTCATTTGAATGTTAATATTTGTAATGATAGAAATCACTAGAAATACGCACTGGATGAAGTGCTTCTAGATCTTTTTAAACATTCTTTGAAACACATAAGTTTTAATAAAGTAAACTGCAAGTACTAAACAGTTTTTAATCAAATCTTGAAATAATTTACCTTTTCACAACTAAAAACCTTCTTCATATATGTACCTGACCAGGCATCACATTTTAGTAACACGTGCAACCTGCACCATAACTCATAAAATCCTAATTTCTGTACTTTGTAACTAAGACACGACTCTACTCTCAACTATTCAAAAAGGAAAAACAAGTGTAGTAAATAGAAAATATAAATAAAACTTACAGTCCAGGAGTGCTCTTAATGTGATGGATGTGCCTGCTTCTCGTTGCTCAGTTTTGACTGAAATTTTGACTGAAATTTGTGACAGCCAGACAGCAGCTGCAAGTCCTGTTTCAGTACATACCATGTCGCTCATACAACTAGCTGGCTGCCCATATGGCATTGAAAATTGAAGGGAAAGAGTATTTAGGGACCTGTCAAATCCATTTGATGCAGCACATACAGACGTAATATCAAAATACCGATTGTCATGAAGGAAGATAACTATCTAAATGGATTGTATTAATCAGTTTTAACCTAACTTGAATATATTTTAAACAAAAACTTAAAAAAAATAAAACATTAAAAAAGCCTTTTACTATGTAAAAATCAGCTTATTATTAACCTGGAAGTCCATCTTGGATTTACTGTGCACACTGAACTAACATTAAGTTTCAATAGTAAAAAAAATATAGTATAAATATTATATTAAAATAACACCAAAATTCAAATCAAAAAATGACATGTGCTTCATTTTGTAATCTGTATGGTTTTATTAGATCAATAAATTTGTCATAGATGGATTTCAATTATCAATGTTGTTCCCTGCTGTGAATGTGCATCTGTACATATGCAGGGAAGGTTTTAACTCAGGTAATAGTCAAGCCATCTTAGATGCCAAAATGTCTGAGTTAGATGCTGTCATTCAATACCTTCGGAGTACAAATGGCAGTTTCTTTTGGTGCAAATTGTGATAAGAACATAAGAAATTTTACAAACGAGAGGAGGCCATTCAGCCCATCTTGCTCGTTTGGTTGTTAGTAGCCGATCGCTTTGCCATTGGAGATATTGATGAAGGATGGCTTTTGGGAGACAGTGTAAGATACTAATAATAATGCATGTATTAACAAGTTGTGTAATTTATAACTTTATCTATTTTCATTATTGCTTACTTAGATGCATAACAAAAGATGTGTTTACTTACGTTGGGTCAAAGGCAGCAGGAAGAGCTTCACTATCTGCTATTCTTTTTTTTTTTTTTTTTTGCTTATTCAAATCCTCTCAATAACAGCAACAGCTACTTCACCAATTATATATTTAGACCATTTATATGTATTGCCTCCTTGTTTGAGGTCTTTTTCATCACCCTTCTTCTTTTCGCTTATTTAATTTTCATAGTGTTTACTGCATCCGTGATCATCTACTACTTTTTCTTTTCTTTGTGACTAAACTTCCTGACAACTTGCCTAATAGAACGGATTTGTGTTGACCAACCATTTCAATAATTGTATCAATTTATTCTTTTGAAAAATTCATACCTAATATTATATGTAATTACGTAATCAATTACAGAGTTACGGCACTTGCAACGTGTTTCATGAAATGGTCGCAGCGACAACCTCTGCGTCCTCGCAAGTACATCACAATTGTAGAACTTTTAGGAAACAGGTCCCCATACTGTACAACAAATACAACTTGTAAAATTACATTCCTTTGTCTTACATTAAACTTTTACCTATATTAAAAAAGTAGAATGTGGTTGCGTCAGCGGCACAGTTTGGGAACCCCTGATGTAGAATGATATTATTGAGAATATTCTAGACAAATGGAACTTGACTACTGCTCTCCCATATTTTGAAAGAAGAAAATGTTACAATAAGCATTTCTCAGAATTTAAATGCAACATTGAAATATAATTTAATTCCTTTTATAATATTGAAAAGGAATTTGCTTATTACAGTCCTTATGACATTTTTAAGTGAATTAGAGCTACATTTTATATTAAGTCTTCAGCATCCCTCTGAACTGAAGCATGCAAATGACTGAGCAGAATGTGTTGAAGGAACGCCACTTACGATTTTCTGTTTAACAAGCGCTTGGAACGGTAAATAATGCGTCTAAATACATACTTCACAAATAACCACTTGCATGTTACATCAAGCATCATCCAACAAATAATTATTTACAGAAGAAAAAAAAATCAGTTATAATTACAGTTGACGAGAGCATGGTCTCCATATAAAATGCATTAGTTTGGCTTGACACATTAATTACCTGTTTTTGCAGATGTTTTCCTGTATTGTTGTGCAAGCAGTTTACCGAATAATTACAGGAAAGTGAGACGAAAATAAAATAAGTGGGAGGATTGTTGCCTCTGTATTTTCATTCATGCAGATCAGTATGAGATGCAGCTGCTCCATTGCAAATGGAAGGGCATGAGAAGGTTGTCATTAGGACTTTATTTGTTGTTGTTCAGAGCAATATGTTTATAATATTTGTTTTGTAAAATTAATTGTTTGAGGTTTTGTATTCAGCCTTTAGAAAAACGACAATCGTATTGATAAAGAATTAACACTTCATAGATTCAAAGGAAAATCTGTTTTTGCCTAGACATAAAAGCATACATTTACTGCTCACAATACATGTAATACTAGATCTTCTTAATTAGGGTCTTGGGTGTCCGCTGGTTGTGTTTCTCACCCACATACAGCATAAACATATTAGCATGTTTTTATTGTTCATATGAGAAGAAAGTGCCTTTTAACAATTATACTCGCTGGCAATAAGCCATTGGGAATAAACCTCCAAAATTGTTCCCATAATAAATGTGGATTGTATAAATTCTGTATATGTGTTGCAAAAACAGGGGGGAGATGCTGGTTGAGTAATAACATGAAAGAAGGTATTACATTGGATTGGGGCCATTTCATTGTTTCTTTCAAAACTGTACATTTGAGACCTATATATAGCGGATGGAAGTGACCGGCTAACCATTAAAAAAAAAAAAAAAAGGTTGTCTTAGTTGAGGCAGGCAATCAATTGGAGACTCTCTTCCTCTTCAAACTGTGATGCCTATGGTTAGTAGTCTACTTGAAATGATAACCCATACACACGTCTTCTGGCAGTTTACACTTTTATATACTTTGTTCTGTTGTCCAATGAGAAATATATTTTAAATGTGCAAAACACAACAAGAAGAAACCATATTGAAGTATATTGAGTTGGTCTAAACAGTGGTTGATCAAAATGCTGTCATCATTTTGAATAATGTCTTCCCTTTTCTTAATTAATGTTTCTAGTAGATCTGGATATTTGAGAGTCACATGTAGTCATACCAAAGTGTTTCTGATGTACTCTGTGATAGGTATAACAGCATTGTGACATAACCTACAGTGAAGACATGTTTTATTTATACCTAGTGTTGGTACTCCAAGTACAATAACATGTTTTATCAGGTAAATCTAGTCTCCATGCATATTAATAGTGTATAAATAGTGTTGTCTGTACTGGATAATGGATTCTGTTCAATTGATCTAAGCAGGTTGGAGATTTTTAAATACTGCTGTTTAAATCATAGGAGAAAAACAACAATTGGTATGAGTCACTTTTTTTTGGTCTATAGAACTAAGTAAACAATTAGTTATAATTTATTACAGTGGCTGTGTTTAGGTTCTCTACTGTTTAGATCAATTCATTATACGCCAGTATTTCCTTTTCAGAGGAAGTATTTAACTCCTTCACCTGTCCTATAGTTTCAGTAACGCAGGATGGCATACTGTGTCTTAAGGAGAGTTGTAATTCTCTCTGTCCAGCAAAGGAAGCATGTGATACTGGTGTGAAGTTTAGGGTTTATTAACACAAGTCAGTCTGTGTTACAGAGGTTTACTTGTGCTGTATGTAATAACCGTATTTCCAATGTTGTTTCAGGTGAGCCTAGCCCCACACGGCGTGAAGCGGTGAAGAAGAAAACGGCGGAGTACATAATGCGAGCAGAACAAATTTCCAATCAGTACCTAAAAGCTTCAACAGAAAATGGATCAGTAGAGACCACGGTAAGTGTTTGTAAACTCATGCTATAAAACACACACTTCTTTTTAATATCTACTTCTTGCAGTAATGAGCTTTGATAGAGAGTTGATAGTAGTTGCTCAGTTGATAGGTGCTTCCATACCCAAGGCTGCATAAATAAATCAAAAGGAATTACTCTGTTAGCCATTCTAAAGGACAGACATTGCTTCAGCACTCGCAGGAAAAAAAAGGAGGTTTATAAATAAAGACACTTTAATTGGTGATTTAAAGTTATTGTGAGGTTATATGTATTGAGACTGGGGAAACTAATCTTTAGCATTTTATTTTTATGACCGAAAAACATGCAGAATTCTAAAAACAAATGTAATGCAGAAAACGTACATCCCTGATGATGACAGTAAATCCAAGCAATATACAAGATACGATCTTATAAAGTACATCAGTTATTTAACACAATTTTTTGTCTTTGTTGAACAATAGTATTTTAACAGTTGGCCAAGCTGTTTTCTTATGACTACAAAAAGGTGGCCAAAAAACATAATATTTTTGTATAGGCACAGCTATAAAGCAAAATATCAGCTAAAGCTTAGTTTGCTTCAAATCAAATAGGGGACCCTTCTGATATAGACAGTTCATGAATACCAGAGATGGACATTTGGTACACAAATGCAGTTTATGCTATAGAGGTTTTTATTTTTGGCTATGTAGATTATGTACCTTATTATAAGAATTACAATGTTTTCTTACGTTGTTTCTGTTTTTTTTTCTTGTTTTTTGAAAGCCTTTTATGATGCTTTTACTCTGCCTTTTGAAATAATGTGAAAAACAAACCAAACAACAACAAAAAAACCAAGCCTTAATCTTTCATCTCTGCCATCTGATTCATGATAAATTTAGTTTTCTTCAATCTGACATTTGCTCCAGTAGGCTATCTTCCTTCAAGTGCCTCTCTGATTGATGTTTAATCTTTGATATCTTCCATTAGCCTCCAGGACAGCTAAGTTCAAGGCCCACTTGGAACCTGAGGAGCCCTGCGGAGGAACTGAAGGTCTTCAGAGTCCTCGGGGTGATTGACAAGGTAATTCTTCCACAGCTCTTCGAGAGTTCAGTCATAAATCAACCCCACGCCGACTGGGTGGCTTTGAAGTGCGGATCTTTAGGATATGAAACAAAAGCAAAAGGACTGAAAAGCATCTGCTCTTAGTGAGAGCAACCCCCCCCCCCCCCACCCTCCCAAAAAGTAGGAGAAAGCTGCCTTTAATCTAAGCACGTCTTGTAAGGTCATGCAAAGTTTGTGAGGTTTAAAAGGTTAGGCCGAGGGTTATATTGATTTTAACAAAAAGGCTAAGGTTTTTTTTAAATTGATGTCCTGTAGGTTACAGGAACTCCTTGCCACTTTATAAATATATCCTACAGGGTAGCTGTATCGATTAGTATAAAGCTAGTGTTTTTGTAGGCGCACAGACTACATTTTAAATAGGGCTGTATGTGTTTTATATATATATATATATATATATATGTGTTTTACTGTTTTTTTTATTGTGATTTATTACACTTTACTATGGTAAACTTTTATAAGGGCTACATCCATGTTTAGCTTTTATAGTTCAGGACTGTACCACAGATATGAAGACTTTTCAATTGGATCTAACTGTGGAGTAAAAATGAATGCTATAAAATTATTCTGAGATCTGTTCATTCTCTGGCAAAAGCATGATTTGAGCCATAAGATAAAACACAGTCTGAGTGTGGGTAAAACTTGCTGTGGACTGGTAATGTATCATTGGTAGGCCGATACAACCGATGAGAGTTACTCCAGCCTGAAGAAGTTTGCCTCAATGGCCTGCTGCAGTGCAGCTTTATTGAGTTTGGAACTGCAGTGTGAGAAAGAAAGTTTAGCACTCTAACCTAGAATAAACCAAATAAATAACATAAACCACATAACTAAATACATTCCTGCAAAACAAGATGCATCTCAGAAACTCAGAACTTGTCAGCCAGGGCCATTACTAGATGGCATAGACAGCATCAGGGATACTTCACTTCTGTACATAGTATGAATGCGGTTAATTATCATAATCTTGGTAATAGTGTTTAATACTGTAAAAGTTTAAACGTGTGAAAGGTACCAAAACAAATCACTGCACTGTCTGATTTTTGCAAAAAAAAAAAAAAAATTAGTAGAGTTCTATCATGTACAGTATCTTGATACTTGCAGACCACTGTACTTTAACACAGCATGAAAATAATATGATGAATCATTTTTCAACCTGATTGCTGTCCGGGTATGTATGAATAAAGGTGGGCTACGTTCATTAAAACCCTTTGTCAGTTTAGGAGCCTGTTAGGGCACCATATTTTCAGATGGATAAATGCCTCATTTTCAACTGGCACATATTGAAAATTATACTTGCAGGTTAAGTGCCATATCTGTCCTAGAGTTTTGGTCCTATGAGGCACCCATAGATGGTGCCGTTTTGCAAAATAAGTGAGTTTTTTTTTATCTCCGCCATTTTCTGAGAAATCTGAAAAGTTTGAAATCGGTGTCATTGATTCTGTTTTTTCATACATTTCTTCACAGGTAAGCAAGATAAAAATATCCCCTTTAAGCCAAAAGTGCACAGATTGTAATGGTGATATGTTTTTTTGAATTCCATAAAGCTAATATTTTAAAGTAGTTTGTGGAATGTAGGGTGCACATCTGTTTCTCTGCCTGGTAAGGGTACTGTTTATCCTAGCAGTTCTGTGTACAATACAACATTGTACACAAATGTTTTTTGTAACGTACTGTAGGATCCATTTCTATGCAGTATTCCACACAATTAAATATCTTATTTTATGTTGTTTTTTAAAAAAAATTATTTTTATTGTACTATTTAATAGTTTTTGTTTGAATTCTGTTTTTTCACTAACAAAACCCTCTCAGACACCTCTGTATTTTTTGTATAATGTTTTGTGTGTGTGTGTTGCCTTATTTTAGATTTTTTTTTGTATGAAGAGCAGTACAGAACTACAGTTGTCTTGCAGGGAGTGAATACTGTGTTTAATTTATTTTCAAAATAAATAGTGTTTATTGAAGTTAACTACAATTGATTGACAGCCCTAGAGAATGGCTAAAACACATCATGGCCATGTGGATTACAAAAGCGGTGATGACATTATTGCGCTCAAGTGGCATGACAACAAGTGTGTCTCCTTCCTTAGCAATGCTGCAGCAGGTGTGCACCCTGTGTCTGCTGTTCTGAAATACAGCAAAGAGGAGAACAACAAAGTCCCCATTGTCTGCCCTGCTGTAGTTTCTATGTACAATGTTAATGTGGGTGTAGACCTAAGTGATATGCTGACACACTTGTACAAGACCCCAATGAAGTCCAAGAGATGGTATTTGCTTCTGTTTTGGATATGTGCTAGATTTAGCAGTTTGTAATAGCTGGCTGATATACAAATGTGATTGTGGGCTACTTTCAGACAAGGGTGTTCCTTTGAAAGATTGCCGCCTTAGCATTACTGAAAGATTATGCAAGACTGTAAAGACAGTTGGACGTCCATCACTGTCATCTGTCCCTGTAAATGTCATCTGTCCCTGTAAATGCAGGGAGACAGCAAGCCCTAGGTGTGCTAGGCCTTCCAATGAGACAAGGTATGATGTTTTTGACCATTTCCCAGTGTACAAGTCAGTCAGAAGAACATGCAAGTTGTGCCCCACAAAGGTGAAAACACTACTGAAGGTGCAGCAAAAGCATGGATGGTCAGTTGGCCCTTTGTCTTTCCTCAGAAAGAAACTGTTTTGTCTCGTGTCATAGAAAATAATGATGCCTCAGAATAATGATGCCTCAAATGTCTTCAGTTATGTGTCAAGAAGCTGAACCAGTGGCCTATAAATAATAAGTGTGGGGCTCCTGGAATGTTTGAAACTGTTTTAAGGTGGGTTCACACTAGACAACATAAGAAACATAACGTAACGTAGTAGCCCTTTTGCATCCGTTTTAAATGGGTTTTTTATGGACAAAACACAACATGAGTAATTTTCACAAGGTCTCAACTTTATGTTCTAAAATAAGCCTTCAGCCAGACATATATATTATTATAAGTTAAACTTACATTACGTCACTTATGTTGTCTAGTGTAAACCCATCTTCATATTGCGGTACTACATTTTGAAATGGTGTGGAAAGATACATAAAAAAAAACAAACATGAAAAATGAAATAGAGAAATAAAATTACAATGAAATGTGCTGTAACATTGATGTTTAAAGGCAATAAGACCCTCAACTTTCGGTAATATGTGTATTTGTTATAATACTGTTCTATGATGAGAAATGTGTTATATGCTTTCTGGAATATTAACCTTTAAGCAATAATGTCCAACGCAGTAGTCATTACCTACTAGATCAGGGGTTGGCAACGTTTTTGGGCAGAGTGCCAAAAAACCCTGCAACATCTACTTTTAAGATGTTGGCGTGACAGGCACAAAAGGGGGGGCCTGCATAATTATTAAGGTTCCCATATATATTATTGTTTCTTATAGTAAATACCCAATTTAAACAATACCAAAACTAACAACCAGTGACAACAAATAAATACTACAAAGAGAAATGCATATATGCAGGGACTGAGCTAAATGCTCAACAACACAGATGCCCAGTATTCACAGCCACAAAACTACACCAAAAAAAAAAAAAAAAACATTACCTGCTTAAACGTATACAGACTATTAATATCCATAATGTTGAATACTGCAATGCAAACTTTGTTTAGCACCTACATAAACACGTAAAAATAAATAAATAAATAAATAAAGTAGCTCTTATCCTTACCTGTGTCCTCTTTAATGGCTTCCTTGGCCCTGCTTCTGACTGCTAAGGTTGCATGTGTCAGGCTGGTAGTTTGTTGTCATCAGACGCAAACAAGCATCAGAATGGTCAGTGGTCAGACGGCTTCTAACTGGACTTAGTATAGTTTCAATTGTGAAAACACCTGTTCACAGCGGTAAGTAGAACCAAAGGCTGACAGCAAGGCAAAAGCTGCAGGCGTAGTTCGAAGGAAGGGAAGACCAACATTCCATGATCTTGAGTTGCCAGCTGTTTTCCTTTTTAAGGTCACCTCGCAGTGATTTGAACTTTGATACCCAGATGCCTGAGCTTTGGAAGTCAATCAGCTCCAATTCAAATCTGTCAATGTTCATCCACTCAAAATACAGAAGTTGTATGTCGCTTTCCTTTGTATTGTCAGGGTTCACAAGAAATGAAAACATGGGTCCCTTGTCTCTCAAGTCTTGGAATCGTCTTGTGAACTCATTTTCAAGCTGCCCATATAGTTGCATATATGCCCAGTGTTCACTCGATTCTCCTCTGAATGGGTTTTCACAGTGGGGAAGTAACGAAAGGCAGACGTTTCGATATCTCGTCTGAAAACCGATAACTTAGCACAGAAATCTTTCCAGTCTTCATACAGCTGAAGTACGGTTTTCTCTGTTCCTTGTAGCTTAGTATTCAGGTTGTTTAAGTGTGATGTGATGTCTGTCAGAAACATAAGTTTCGTTATCCACATGTCATCAGTAAGGTCTGCATATTGTTGACTACTTTCTTCTCCAAGAAGGAGCTTGATGGGTTCAAGACAAGCAACAAATCGCTTGAGCTTGTTACCTCGACTCAACCAGCGTACATTACTGTGCAGAAGTAAATCTCCATATGCAGAATCCATATCATTCAGAAGTTCGCGGAATCTCCTGTGTGTCATAGAAAAGCAAAAAGTTGACAATTTTCACAACTGTTGTCATTACTTTGTTTAAATCAGAAGACGAGATCTTAGCGCACAGGTGCACATTCCCCTGATGAATGATGCAATGGAAATTCATAAGAGAATGTCCGATCTCAGTTTCCATACGTTTTATAAATCCAGCTGTTTTACAAACAACGTGTGCCATCAGTGGTAACAGAAAACACTTTATGCAGGTCGATTTGTTGTTGTGTGAAAAAGTCTTTGACAGCATTAAGTATGTCTGTAGCTTTCATTGTACCATGCATAGCACAAAGAAAACAGTTCTTCTTTAACTTTCCCATTGATACAGTAGCGAACAATTATAGCCAGACGGGGGGTATCATTTATGTCTGCTTTCGTCCAGTGCAAGGCTCATCACATCACATTTTTGTAGGTCTTCCGTCATTTGTTTCCTAACATCAGTTGACATTTTATCTATTCGCCTTTGAACAGTCCTGCCTGACAATGGCATTTCTTCAATAGGAGCAATGATGTCTTTCTTGTTTGCAAAGTCGTGAAACAGTTTCTCATCACAGTTTACGAAGGCTTCCTTTATGTAGTCTCCATCCCTTTACACATCATTACACATTTTTTAAAACATTTCCTGAAGTTCATGTTTAAATACCACAAGGTGATTTGACGCTATGCATGGCATTTTGACTTTTTTTTTGCGTGAGATACACAGTAGCTTGTGGATTAAGGATTTGATTTTGGTCTGAAACTTTTTTTTTGCAGGTATGTGCAATTTTATTTCTTAATCAATCACCTTTGTGAAGTATATGTGAGAGAACACAACATGACTCCACAAATCCCCCCCCCCCCCTCCCCCCTTCAAAGTTTCTGAAAAATGACTTTATGGCACGCGTGCCTGGGGTTGCCGATGTAGTGAAAAAATTAAGCTGACAAATGTTTTTTGATTCAAAAACACTTTATATACAAGAAAGGTATACCTCCAATACAATCATATAAGCATGAGATTCAAACTGACTTTGGACAAGGCCTCAGTACAGCTCAGTACATATGTTTGTATCAGAAAGTACGGCTATTCATGGAGTCAATTCAAAAGAGATGAAAAGACTGACAAAACTTTACAATGTTTGATATTTATACCTTTGTAATCAATTGTTGACTCCACTCCCATTTGTCTTTCTTCTGTCCAATGATAGGGGTTTCCACTCTATCATTGCACATTCCCGCTGCGGGGGAAAAGGGGGAGGAGGGGGGGGGGGGGGTTGCATACCACGATGTACCTAGCAGGGCGCATCCATCTTGTCTTTCAGTTAAGTTCCCCTCTCCCATTGCATTATCTCTGCTAATCTCCTGCCTTTTGGTGTTTAGCTTAGACACCTATCTCTGACTTTCAGTCGTGTTAGGCTATGCAAAACTGCACGTAGCTGGTTTTGCTGATGGGAAATGAAAGAACTCGAAACTTACACAGTACTGTATAGAAACTTAATAAGCATATTAAAGCAACTGAATTAGTAAGCACATTAAAACGACTATAAAAACAAAACACATTCACACACAATTTAAAAATAATGATTAAAAACAACTTAACTATAAAAGACACACACATACACATAATGTAAAACTTATAATTAATAACATAATTAATACCTCATGCAGAAAGTCATCACTACACCTACCCCTGTATTACATTATTGACCACTGCAGCCAACAGAAGCTGATGCCTAGGGCACGAAAGAGTTCTAACCATATAAAATATGTTCCCTCTTCTTAGCACTAGCAATATCACCACTAGTCTCCCTTTACTTCTGTTAGAGATGTTTTGGTTCTTTCCTTTTTTCCTGTTTTAGCCAGGTATTTTAAAGACCCTATGTGAGAGGGTATGTGGGTGGTTCACTGATAACACGGGAGTCAAAGAGTGTCTTTGAGATTTATTAAACACACAAGTTATTTATAACTTTCCCTAAGTTATTTGTTTTTACTTGATAATCACATTTCTATTTTCCTGATGTGATTTCACACAATGTGAAGTCCCATAATTATCATTCTAAAGAAATAATTTGATTTTAATCAATTTCCTGAATGATACATTGCTTAATTTGTAGTGATTTAATTAAGGCTTTTAATACACCCATATTGTCTGTGTTTGTTCACAAGAATATCGTTTTTATAACAGTTAACATACATCACCAGCGAAGCCAATGTATTTTAATTACAAACTGAACCATCTCCATCATCCACCAGATGGCAGTATTACTCTATTTTGGTCAGATTTCTTACTGAATATCCATTCGGAGACATGATGTCTCATGGCTAGGAATTTATGTGAAACATTTTGTTTGAAGCTCGATGCTTTGTTAAGAACATTCAGATTGTTATCAGAACTAAGTCAAGCCTAGCCGATCTTCACAACAGGGATCTTTTGTAAAGCAGTTCTCTCAATTTATAATCCACTTAAGTCTGGCTGACCAACACAGCAGGGATTCTCTCTATTATCAAATGTCTCTAGTAATCAATGTCTTTATCTCTTGTTAGAATACAGTCAATGGTATATTTTCATTTAACACTAGAAGCGCCAAGCCGGTCAATTTGACCGCTTTGGGTTTTAAAATTTAAATTACTCTGCGTTCCGGAATGTAATGCGCATGCCTGTTTGTGACTTTTCCTAAATATATGTATTAGATATACTGACACCATTTGAGCCGCACATTCGTAAGAAATTGATAATTATAAGCAAGTTTTATCTAGAAGTGCCAAAAACAGTCATTTTTAACCAGTTATTTCAATACATATTTATTTATCAAATATAGCCTATAATCTTGCCTGTCCTTTTCAATACAATCAGTCCTGTGATCAAGTGGCATCTACCTGTCTACATTCTTTGAGTGCTTGAAAAACATGCCTCTGAGTCATGGGTACCCTCTGTGTATAGCATTGCAGGAATACTACAATGCCACAAAGTTTGTGTGGATGTGCTGGACCAGATGGCATGACAGTATTCAGTCAAAGGCGGATATCATCGATGGCCTGTGGCTGTATTTTATAACATTTTGGACCTGGCAGCCATTAATGCGTATGTTTTGTACAAGGAATGTACCGGGGAAAACTGCAACAAAACTTTAAATGTGTGAGGTAAATGCTCAGAGAAAGTGGAGAAGCGTGTATTGTGTGTGGACGTTACAGGTTAGAAAGCTGCCAGGTATGTAGGCTAAATAAATACGTTATGTAAATAGTTGATTGTATTTATAGTTATTTATGTTTTGAAGTAGTACATTATATAATATTTTCGAAAAAAAAGACCCTTTTGATGTTATTTTTACAAACAAATAAAATGTTTATACAATTTCTTATGTACAGAGACCCGTTACAAAATAGTTACTAGTGAAATGTTTATTTTATTTATGTTTTATGGATCAGTGGATAGTAATGCTTTTAAAATCACCAAGGTAAAGAAATGGGTTTTAAAGCATTGGTTAGCACTCCATTAACGAAAGACAAGGTCAATTATCTTCAGGTAATGACTGCTCTGGAGCGCTATTATAAACCAAATAACCGTCCTATTTTATTATTCTTTTATTTAGCAGACGCCTTTATCCAAGGCGACTTACAGAGACTAGGGTGTGTGAACTATGCATCAGCTGCAGAGTCACTTACAACTACGTCTCACCTGAAAGACGGAGCACAAGGAGGTTAAGTGACTTGCTCAGGGTCACACAATGAGTCAGTGGCTGAGGTGTTATTTGAAACGGGGACCTCCTGGTTACAAGCCCATTTCTTTAACCACTGGACCACACAGCCTCCTATTTTGAATCTGATTGGCTGAATACAGATTTGGATTTACCATAATAGATTTGGAACATTATATTCTCCAGAAATTATATGAGACAGTTAACATAAAATATTTTGTGTTGCAAATATGCTTTTTGTTAGTTTAATACCTACTGTGTAATGCCACCAATGTCAGTTGGGTGGCTGCACAGTCTCTGATCATTCTGGAGACATTATGTTTTCAGCATTTACGACACATCCTGCTGTTAATCCAGTTACTGGAGTCTCTGGCGACCTTGTAGGTCTGTGTGAGGGAACTCTAAAGGGTCATCAGGTTTTCTTCTGGTGGCTGTTTGGTACCTGCATCTGGGTCTGCAGTTTACCTTCTGCGGGACTCCTTCAGTCTATTCATTCAGGGCTTTGATGCATATGTTTTGAAGGTGGCCACCGTGACTTTGGGCAGCAACAGATGGTAGACCTTCAGGCTTCCACTGGCCCAACTGGTGTTCATTTCCTAACTTTGCATTTGATGAAGAATCAGCAGTGTGTAAGAAAGTCTTCTGCAAGGAATAAGCAAAGATGAAACTACTAGTGCTGTACTGGACTCTGTTCTGGCCAAGATGACTTAAGGCACTGGCAGATGCAGGACCTTCAGGCTGCTATCAGCATTGCTGGTGTTCTGATACTTTGTTTTATTTTAACTGGAAGTAGTGCATGTGAAAGATAAGAATACATGTAAATAACACTAATAATTCTATGCAAAGGATATTTGTGTATAATAAAACATAAACAGTGCTGCTTTTTATTGCTGCCCTAAATTGGTTATTTCACAATAAGGCCATGTTTACAGTAAATTGTACTCAACTGCATAAAACAGCCCTTCACCAATGCCCTGTTTTTAAATATTTCACGGTTGTGGTGCAGTTGTGCAATTCATAGCAGATTTATTGAAGCATAGAGGGAGTTATGGAAAACATTTTTTAAATTGACATCACTTCTGTATTATTATTTATATCAAAATAATGTTTATCACTGCTTCTGAAACCTTAAATTGTTGAATACCTAACACAGTTATTCTGCATCTCAATTTATACATATTACAAATATTTCATGGTATACATGGTTAACTGATCTTTCAGTTTTATACCCTAGAAACACCTTTACTGTTTAATATAAATTATTTTGAGGTGTTTAATCAGGAACATTTAATTTAAAATCCATTGTTAATTTCCCTTTGAAAAAGAGAGAATTTTGTCGATGGGATTCATTAACAAATAATGGTACAATGAAGTGATTTGCAAATGGCAGTGACGAAGTTGCTCTCACTTCCAGGGAGTTAGTTATTTTCAAAGATGTTTTAAAAGTATAGGCCAGCTGTGCTTCTGAAAGCATTAACCGTCCTATCAGATAACTTGGCAATGGAAATTGACACATTTTCTTAATGTTACTCCTTGTAGACTCACCAGAGATAACTAAATGGGATTGTCAAACAGATGGAATACCTTCACTGGCCTGATGTTTCATTTCTAATTATATTAGTGCTTGGCTCGCCTGTGAAATGTTTATCCAGGGGCCGATTTATAATCATTTAGCCAACACCTGTTTGGGGAAAAAACTTGGGGTCAATGGGCATGCTAGGAAAAAAGTCACATATGTTCCTTCCTATAAAAGCCTCTTTGTGAGCCTTTTGTAACAAGGTTATCAAGGTTCAGCGTTAACATAGCATTAGAGCAATGTGATCGTTGCCATTTCATTTGTTGTATTATAAGCAGGTGGATATTTACCCACATATAAAGCAGCTCTCTACACATACAGTAAAACATCAATAGCCTACTACAGGTTGCTAATAAACAAACAAAAAAAAGGTATAATGTTCTTATGTAGACAAGCGTGCATATGGTTTAGTTAAGTGCAAATAATTTATTTTCAAAGAAAACGTTTAAACAAAACTATTTGTGTAAGCTACAAAAAATAATAGACCACAATATATGATAAGTTTAAAAATAAATTGCACCACTTTTGTTTTTTTAGATAGTATGCAAGGAAACTACAAATAAAATCTACTTGCATGTCTGGCTTATAATCGTCATATTAATAACCTACATACATACATACATACATACACACACACACACACACACAGTGCTCCCTCGCTATAACGCGGGTCTCGGGGGACACACAATATGAACACAATATCAATGCTATATATTTTTACAAAAAGAAAAAAAAAGGTAACGTTCACACTCGTGGATCAGTTTTTAAACTATAAATAGCCTGGCTAAACGGCAGTTGGGAGTTCAGTTTGAAGCGACAGACAAGCAAACCAAGTGCGAGAAGGAGAGCGGGTCCGGTGGGGGGAAGAGGGAACGGGTTCGCCCCAGGTTCGGCTGCTGGAGCGGGGCGGAAGTGAAGCTGAAGCGCCTTGTCTCCTGGAGAAAGCTGCAGCTCCTCTCGCAGCAAAAAAGTAAATACATTAGGAAAGATAACCACATAATAGGCTTAATATTGATTTAGTTATAAAACTAATGCTAAATAAGATGTCTGTGTTATAAAGTGCCAGCACAGCTTTTCTTCAGTTCACATACTGTATGAAAAGGGAACAGAAACAGAAGTAAAACAGAGAAGTTGTTTACAGTTTGAAGAACACTGGTGCTGTATTTACTGTAGAAATATTACATGAATCACTAGTATAGGGAATTGGGGGACATGCTGTAGGAGCGTTATATCGGAGTAGGAGGGTATATATAGGAAAAATAGTATATCAAAGTGCTATTTAAAATAAAACTTGAAACAAATTATTCTACATTATGATTTATCAGTGTTTGGTTTTCATGTCAAATTGGTTGTGGTCTTGCACACCTAGGCATGCGATTCTAGACTGCACAGAATGTGTTCTTCTTTGAGAAAAACACAGTTTCTTCAGGGGGCAATTTTTTGATACACCAGGAAATTACATCAGAGGTAAAAATCAGTTTTTAAAAAGATAAACAAAGCTTGCAGAAAGAATACTGGTGTGGTTGGACGCTAGTGAGTAAAGTAAACAATACACCAGAAAAAAGTTAAAAACTTGCACAAAAAAACTTTCACCCGACCGCTTTTTTTCACACTGCGGACTCACCATGCAGCCACCCAAGAGCTACAGCGTCGGAGGACAACGCAGCTCTTGGGCAGCTTACAGGCAAGCCCGCAGGCGTCTGGCCAGACTACAGGGGTCACTGGTACGCGGTGAGCCGAGGACACCCTGGCCGACCTAGCCCTCTCTCTCCCCCGGGCGGCGCTCGGCCAATCGGGTGCCACCCCCTGGAAGCTCCCGTCCTTGGTCGGCAAAGGAATAGCCTGGACTCGAACTCGCGACGTCCAGACTAGAGCGCATCCTGCACTCCACGTGGAGCGCCTTTACTGGATGCGCCACTCGGGAGCCATTAACAGAACACAAACTTGAACTGAGAAAGTGATTCCCTAAACTTGTGTGATTGTAAGCCAGCCATGTGGTTTCAAAACACTGTTACTTGATTAATCCACTATAAAACGTAGTTACAGTACAGTTAACATTAAACCGGAAACACAGTCAACTATATTGACAAATCCTGCTTTCTGTCAACACCCTATTTTTTTTATTTATTTTTTCTTTAATTTTTTTTTTTAATTGCACTACCCCAAACAGTGGTTTCTGACTCCTACAGCTACATCTTACCAGAAGAATCTGAAAATATCTTTGGGGCATGTTAGAAAAAAATGCAATGTTCCCATAAAGAAACATTTGGCAGTATAGGGTTAAACACAGTTAACACATGAACGTTTCAGGGACCATGTAAAGATCAATAAGAAAAACATCAGAATGTATACTGTTCATTGCAAAACGGGGCAAGAGGTCCCAGATGATAATGAAACCCTCATAATTCAGATTTTATTTCGCTTGCTGCCCATTCTGTTTGAAACTGTCTGTAAATGTAATATTCTTTTGTTGTTCCTAGGTGTTACTGGTCATGGATAAAAGAACACATGAGACCTTTATTTTAAAAGTAAGTACAATATTCTAATTAGAAATGTTATAAATCGCTGTACTATTCCAATCTTCTGCTGTTTAATAATTTTATGTCCATTTATCTGCTATGCATGCTGTGAAACAATTTAAAGAATTCCAGCACTGAATGTTTGTTACATAGAAATATGGTTACATTCAGATAGTGATTATGCACTTGTTTTATAACAAGGAAAAAAGTTCTAGTTTGAACATTTTATGTTATTAATGCCAATAAGAAATATCTAGAATGTATTCACGCATCAAATGATGTTTCAGAATTTGCACCACTTAATAATATAAGAATATTTTCTAGACAGCATTGTATTTCAATACATGTCAAGACTTCAATACAGTTAACAAGGCAATGGAACCAAAAAATCTATTAACATTTTGACTCTACTTAAATAACATGTATTGTGATGCGTCATTTCTAAATCATCATTTCCTAAGATGTACAATTCTAATTCACCCTGTGCCTCATTTTCTTTTTTTAGTTGCTTACTATTTTA
This sequence comes from Acipenser ruthenus, assembly GCF_902713425.1. Lineage (NCBI taxonomy): Eukaryota > Metazoa > Chordata > Actinopteri > Acipenseriformes > Acipenseridae > Acipenser > Acipenser ruthenus. The sequence goes on from NC_081194.1 coordinate 28,368,044, forward strand.
TGATGTTAGCTATCATTCTGGTTGGCTCTAGTTTGTGTTGCTCCAATATTAAGTTATTATTTGTTCTCTAAATCTGCTTCACCTGCTTTTTATACTTGCAGATAGTTCAAGTAAAACGTTGACCTTTAATGGCCTTGGATCTTACACTCCTTAAACTTTGTGATTTAACAAGGTCTTTGTGTGGAAAGGTCACAGGAAAATAACAGCGAGTGCCATCCTGATGACTTAGTTTGAGAAATACTCTAATAAAAATATTGACCCATGTAATTGATTTTAATGGCAGCTTTGTGCCATCTTCTGTACGCTGGATACCCGCCAGATGCCATCAGCGGGGCCTCAGGGGACCGAGGGCATGGTGCAGCAGATGAGTGGTTTCTCTGAAGCCGAGAGTAACAAGAATAGATTAGTTTGGTTGATAAACATGGAGCGCAGCATGCTCCAAAGGCAACTGAGGGTACAACTGACCTTTTTGTTCTCTGTCAGGGTCTGAGGAAAAGTAGTGAGTGCAGCAGGAACAAAAAGACCATCATCCCCCACTGTGTGCCCAACATGGTGCGTCTGCATAAGTACATCATCTCAGAGGATTCCATATTCCTTGTGCTGCAGCACGCAGAAGGTCTGTCAGTTGTTTTAAGCAGTGTTTTATTTTTTCATTATTCAGTGTTTGTTTGGAACAGTTTAATCCAATGGTGTTTACTTACACCTATTATTTGGGGGCAGGCAGGGGTTTATTCACTTGCTTTTCTTATACTTGCAGCCTCACAGCAGCCTTTAGGCAAAGGGAGTGGTTGCAAGAACTGGGCTATGCTATCACGGCTTTAAAGTGAGAATATGTCAATGTTCTTTTTTAAATGAAATTCTTTACATACCATCGCAACTGATGTACTGTGCAGTCTTCTTTTAGAATTAAAGCCACAAAGTTTGAAATTTGTAATTTTAAAGATGATTTTCCCTTTTTGATTTTTCGTTTCAGATCCTTATGATTTATTAATTTTCCCCAGCTAGCTCTATCTATCTAAATTTTCTTTAAATTTGGTGCTGCTTAGGAAACTGACATAGTATATTATAATATGCTAACCTATATTATTGTGTAAAGTAAGCTATTAGTGTTTTTAAGCCTCGCATGAGGAAATTAGGAAATCAAAGATGGGGGCAATTAGAAGCAGTGCATTTAGCTGAAACACAGTAGAAGAGGAAAAACACACACTTCTAAATGAGAGGCTATTTATTGTTTTAATGTTCTATACCAGTGGTTTTCAAACTTTTTAGGCCCTGTACTCCCTTCCAAATAATGTAGTCCACTGCGTACCCCCATCTGATTTAGGGTCATTATTAGGGGAAATTGAGGGGTCACTGCAAAATTCACATCTTTTAGGGGCAATGCATACCGGACTAGTACGGAAAGAAAATGAAAAGAAAACCTAATTTAAGTGCGGGGGGTGGGGGGTGGTATGGGGGTGGTGGTGAACCATCCTTAGACAAATAACATTTAAAAAAAATTTTAAAAAAGTTTTAATCAGCCTATCTATCAGTGCATCTGTACTGGCTTTTCTGTGACCTGTACTGTACAGTAGTAGAGGGGACAAAGTCAGTGTTGCATTGTTATTTTGATTTAGGTTGCTAAAATCTAGTTTTCAGCATTGGAGGTAAAATACCAAAAATGGACAACAAAGCAAAAAAAGCAAAGTATATTTTGGCTGAGGATCGTGTCAACACATTTCCCAAAGAAACTTTACATGCAGATGTAGGTCAATTGTTTTGCACATCTTGTAATGTGACTTTGGAGAAAATACGATCAATCGCTATTTAGCTTCAGAATCACACATCAAGCGAGAGGCTGCTAAACAGAATGTAAAACAAATAATAGCTTTCAGAAAACAAACTTGAACATCAGAGCAGACAAAAGTATTCCTGTCGGTTTTAACCAACTTAAATCAGTACTGCGGGTACGATCCAGCACAGCCACCTCGCTTCAAACAGCCTGCTGCTTGCTTTTTTTTAACAAAGTTAGAATTTTAGACCTGAATAGGCACGTTTTCTATCTTTTGGTCTTCACACCACAGACAGCACTCTGTTTTAGTAAGGAAACAAGTATCACTATTTTTAGGTTTTTATATGCTCTGAAATATTATCTGAAATATTATCTACTTAGGTTTATTTAATGTTTAAACAGGTCAACGAAATCCTAATTTTATTCCACAACCTACATGGAGAAAAATATGTAAATTCTCAGCGATTTAAGTAGACCCGTAGTCATAATATGCCTGTGAAAACGGGAAAATATAATGGTCTTTTCTAATTTCTAGATTAAGTACTGTAAATGTAAAACTGCTGTTAAAAAGTAACGAAATAAAATGTTATTAGTTAACAACGGTGCAAATGCACCAACTAAAAATGTTATGTCCAAAAACAGGTTATGCTCTTGAAAAACAAAACTAAGGTTCCAAACTAAAAATTAAAAAAAGCAATTGTAAACAAAAGTCATGCATTTCTTCAAACAAATGCAAACGTGTAGAGAGAAAACAGATATTTTTTTTTTAAATTGAATTCAAATTTTATTGTTGAACACTTGAGCAGGGACAATGTAAAATGCTATGTGTGTCTTGTGTGGTATCGAATCTAGCGAGAATAAGCACATTGTTTTGAAGTGAATATTTCCAAGTGCTAATAATTTGTTGAAAGTAGAAAGGGGATATTTATATCAGGCAGTCAAAAATGGCTTTTAGCAAAATGCTTCCATGTTAAAGTGTTTAGTGCAGTAGTCTGTTCGTGTTAATCAGCTGCAAGACAATTAAAGCTTGTTGGTGGGCAGTCACTGTGATATTGTAGCGATCTCGGTTAACGTAGGCAGGCGCATCACATGATGTGCTTGCCTGCGTTAACTGAGATCACTACATTGGTGTCAGAAGTGGACGCAGGTACCCCAGCACGCACTCGTCGGACTGTAGCCTGTTGAGCAAGTCCGACTTGACAGGGGAGAGTGGAGCGTGCACAGGGGGAAGGCAACAGCAGGACTGATAGTATAGTAGAATTTGCTTGAAATTTAAAGAAATTTAAAGAGTTGACCACCAGACACAATATGAATCAATAAATAAATACATATTTATTAGTTATCATGACGCACATGCATCAACATATGAAATTAACAGAATAAGTAAGAGAAAAGCAATAGGCAAGTGTATGTTAATAAACTATAATAATAAAGTAACAGACAAACTAACTTTAATAAACTAACTGTCAAACTAAATTAACACAGCACCCCTACACACGTTAAAAAATGAAGGAACTCAGCAGAACTGGAAACACCAAATTGCTTGGCGACTTGTGTCTGATTCAAGTTTTTTTCAAGAGCTTGGACAATTTCCAACTTTTAGTAGCAAGAGAAACAGCTGTGCCATTTTGTAGCAATGAGATGCACCCATGGAAATCAGAATACAAAATGGCGGTTCTGGAAAGATTGAATAAACCAATCAGTGGGCCTCAAGATGACAAGGCACGATGACAAGTCCGTTTTTAAAAGATTGAATGTACCGTTTGAATTTAAGTTTGACGATGATGAGTTATCAGGTTACAAAACAGTACTGTATCAGTTGTGAACGAATCACTATCTGTGCCAAAAAGGTGTTCTTTAAGCAAATTTCCTGTACCTCTAGGTGGAGCATTTACAATGGGAAAAATCTGTTTCACCACAAGGGTGTTCTCTTAGCCAAAGTGTTGTCTTAGGCGGTGTTTCTATATGTGGAGACTACTGTAATAATACAAAACTACAGTGCCACTTTCTGTGAAGTTGATTTTGGAATAGCAAGGTTGGAGCAAAGCAATCCAGATTTCAATACCTGGCATGATAGGTATGATAATAGATAATGCAAACATGATCTTAAATGCGGTGGTCAGATTTTTTAAAGTTTTATCATTCACAGTGTTTTATTTTAACCTTCATTTTAATCGGAAGAGATTTTTTTTTTTTTTTTTTTTTATAGATAAACATATTAAATGCCTAATGTCCAAGTTACAAATGAGTGCATTCATATTCGTATTGGGAATTAACTGCTGGCCTCATTACAAAACCTTATAGTCTTTACCTACATGTGCTCTGTTGGATTAAGGACTCAGTGAGCACAAGCAGAACAATACCCTTTGCGGTAAAAATGTGCTTAATTGTTTTAATTTACTGCATCAACAGCATTGAAGCAATAGGGGGAAGCACAAAGCCAGACAGTACGACAGAAGGGGTCACTTCTGCGGATGTGCTGCTGAGTTATTTGGGCTTTTCTTATTCCAGGCTAGCAGATTTTTATTACTGCCCTTCAGATAGCCAGATGTTGCAGAGGAATGTAGTGTGTGACTAATATTATTTTGTACAGCAGGTGATATTGCAGGTTATTATTAGCAGCAGCACATGGGGTCGTTATGATCTGGTTATGAACCGACATGCATTTCTGAAATGCAATTAGATGTCAGGTATTTGCTGATAAGATTTCTTGCAAGAATACCTACATAATACTGCGTAATGAATTGGAAGGGAAGAGAGAATCAAGATAGCTTAACTGGTGTTATATTAGTTAAGTGACACAAATGAAGGAACATTGAATGCCTTTGCTGAAGGCATCTGATAGTGACGACGACTATCAGCCATTCATTTATCAACCCACAATTATTGTATTTTGATGCCCATAAACATGGCTTCTGAGATTGCCTGTAAGTGAATGTGAGAATCAAACTATTTGTTTGTTGTACATTATTGCAGAAAGAGCAAGGGTCTAGAACAGTGGTCGGCAATTAAATGACCAAATGACCCGTGGGAAGGCCACTTGCAATACCGCCTCCCCCCCCCCCCCCCCCCCCCCCCAATAATTGTATTTGAAATTTGGAAGCCTGAGATACATGGCTAGGTACACTGGCTTCAAATCACCTTTTACATTAACATTGGAGTTTAACTTAGAACAAACCAAGCAGCAACATTAAATAAAACAAAAGCAGAGCTTATAAAAACATCATTTAGTTGAGGCAGAAAATAAATGACTAATGTGTCAGTATTTCTGATTGGCAAGATTGTACTGCTTAGCTTTTAAGGACTTTTAGAAAGTGAAATGGAATTTAAGTAAATTGGAAACCAGGAACACACTTTTAAATCTGTAATACAGAGCCATTTATAAATCAATTTACATATTTTGTATGAGTACTGGCTAATTGTAAACCCAGAGAAGTCTATTAAAGATTATAAAGAAGCCTGACTAGAATAATACAATAAATAAGAAAAGGGTTTTAATTGATTTAAATATTTATGTACACAGTAGCAATTCAGACATCATTTCTGAGTGATTTTAGAGCACAGCTGAGGCATAGAAATAATGTATAGTGCACAGGCCCTATTTAAAACTATGTCGCTAAATTGCATTAAGTATAATTTGCATATGCCTGCATAAGTATTTAAGGTTCAGGATGCTTTAATGAAGATAATGTGCTAATAGCTTTTGATTGATAGTAAGGAGTGCAGTAAAAAAAAAGGAAAGCATGTTGGTGTTTAAACAGATATACTGTATTTTACTAAAATACAATTGTTATACCAGAATAAATGATTGCTCCAGGAGAACTCAATACAAAATTACATTTTTTTTTCTCAATGCTCTCACGCATTGTTTTAATATGATGTAAATGTTTTGTTTTTTTTCCGAACCCTAACATTTGGGTTTGTGCCTCTAGGTGGGAAGCTATGGTCCTATGTGAGCAGGTTCCTAAACAAAAGCCCAGAAGAAAGTTTCGACATCCCCTACACTGAAAGATCCCATCCTACAGTAGTCTATGATATTGAACAATTAGTTCCTGGCTTAGAAGTAGGAGGCAGCAGCATTGAATCAGGAGGGCAAGGTGATGGCAGAACACTGCAGGTTCTGCCCATAAAGACTAGCCTGACTCCCAGCTCCCAAGAAGACAGCAGCACTCAGGATGAGGATGGCCAGGACAACACTCATGGGTTACTTGACTCAGGGGCCACATCTGAAGAGGAATTCACTAATAGTTACTTAAAATTATGTAATGAGTATGAACAGGAGAAGATAGAACCAGACTCTTTGTCTGAGGAGCCACTGCTCAAATCCGAAGATGACAGCGCAAGCCCCCAAGTTGGGGCACAATGCTCAAGACCTCATTCCTTGCTCAGCAATGACAGCCTGTGTTCCCCAATCACGGCTCAGGAACTTAAGTTCTTTACTGAAGATGCGAACCCTGAAGTGTTTAGTCCAACCAAAACCACGGATTCACTGAACCAGTCTAAAAAGAGCCCTATGGAGTTTTTCCGGATAGACAGTAAAGACAGTGCCAGTGAGCTTGTGGGTCCTGACCTTGGTGACAAGCTTCCAAGCTTGAAATCAGAACCAATAAAAAATGTCCATGCTGTGCCTGATGCTGAGTCAAGTTCAGGTCCTTTTGACCCTGTTGAAATAAACGGAGGCACAGCAGACTTTGTAATTGGAGATAGTGATAGAGGATCCAACGAGTCAGTTCCTGTTATCTCATTCCAAGATGCTGCTTTTGGAGATACAGGAAGTTACGATGAAGGCAGACCTGACCTTCTAGTGAACTTGCCAGGTGTTTCCGATTCTTCGGAAGAAAAACAGATTCTGTCCAAAAGTTGCCTCATAGAAGAGGCAAAAGGATCCCTTACATTTGGAAAGCCTGATGTTTTGCAACTTAATCACAGTTTAGGCCAAGGACTTACTCTTAAAGGAACACTAAATGACTCTGGCAGAGTAATCTCAAATACCTCAGGTACCACTAATGAAAAGGACTTGTCAAGTAAATGTGGTACTGGTACTACAATACAATTAGAGAAAGATCAGTCTACTCTTTTAGGTTTAAAAACAGAAAATGAAACTATGTTTGATAGTTTTGATTCTTTTTCTCAGGAACATGTCACACCAGCTTCTTTAGAACTTCATACATCACACAACATGGACACTCTGACCGTGGACGTCTGTGTGCCTCCACTGAGTTTACATAAACCAGCTGGTTTAGATGGAAATATAGGAAATTCTGAAAATCAGGCCTTACTTTTTGTTGAGGAGTGCCAGAATAACGTCAAAGATGAAGAGTCAAATGCTACAGGTCCCTGTAAAGAAAGAGTGACTGGGGACAAAGAAGTTTCTCAGCTCTTCAAGGATCTGGATGAGCTTTTAGTGCTAGCTTCCCAAGCGCACATTCCAGAGATGCTCATTCAGCGCTGGGCAGTGGGCTTGGTTGTTGCCCTTGATGCACTTCACCGAGAAGGAATTGTATGCCGTGATTTGAACCCAAACAACATCTTATTGAATGACAGAGGTCAGGAACTTTTGCAAATGCATTTCTTTTTATTCGCTGTTGCTTCCAATTAACTGAGTAGGCGTTTTATCCTGTAATTAGTATCTTCATTTCCTGTCTGAAGCCTCATTATCAACGAGGCAAATTCACCCACAGTAATAGCTTCTAGTACTTAATGATGCCATTATTCTTAATGATACTGTTTTTTAGCTACAAAGGAATAATTACAGTTCACTTCCGCTGAAAATGTAAGGGAAAAATGTTTAGATTTCTCCTGTCGTTTTTGTTTTTAGGACACATTCAACTAACATATTTCAGCAAGTGGAGTGAGGTTGAAGAATCCTGTGACAGTGATGCCACAGACAGAATGTACTGCGCCCCAGGTTAGCACAATCAACTTTGATTTGTTTGAAAGATTCACTGTAAGCTTCAATCAGTTACCGTTTATGCAACCAGCATATTGCATCCTATTCATTGAGTTCATGAAGTATAGTTGTTATTGCTGTTTGAAGAAAAGAAAGGGGAATCATCTTGTCAAACACACTTCTTCAACATTAATCTATTGCAAAGATTTTTTCTTTGATGTGGGTGTTTTTAATGAGGAAAATTAAGATAACTACAAAACTTACTATTATACAGTATCACTGCCTTGATGTTTTTATTATATTACAGTATTTTAGTTTTCTAAGCAAAAGCTATGAGATACTATAGTGTAAAAATAAAATTAATGATTGACTTTCTGCCTTCATTGTAGTATTTAAGACTAGAAGTTTACTTTGGTTTTATTTTGACGTTTTGAGGATGTCATATGTTTCAGACTGCTAACATCTAGCAAAACTAAAAACACAGTTATTGATTTTATAAAGATGTGCAGTTTTTTATGAAATTGAGCTGTTTTTAACATTTGTGATTCTTATTTAAGTGTTTTCAGTAAGTAGCACAAAGACTTAATTCAGACTGGTGTTTCATCAGCTAAAGCTTTTTTTTACTGAATTACCAGATTGACTTTCTAAAACACATGATTACCATCATTAGCATATTACCATCATAAACCTCACAGATTTTCTCAGCTAGGTACGTTGTTTGTAGCGCCGTATTTATTCTAGGGTAACGGTCAAAGGAATCTTCAAACTCTTATTGTCGTGGTCAATTATCTAATAATAATTATCTAAATAGTGGGGGAACTAAAATGGTGTGTTTTCTGAAACGGCAAGTAGCTTCAAATTGTAATATTCATATGATGTGACAGTTTCTGACATACAGGTTTTTTTTTTTCTTGGTAAAAGTCTGTGTTCATTTATTTTAATTACAGGCAGTCCTTGCACTTACAACACAGTTTGTTGCTGAAAGTCACGTTGTAAGTCAAAGCGTCGTAAGTCGAAGCACATTTTCCCATAGGAACAATGTTATAAATTGGGGTTACGTTCCTGACTCTTTGGCCAGATAATATATTTTTACAAAAATTACCTGTTATATTGTACTCATATTAACTCTTTACACTCAGCCCGTTGATTTCAGGGCGTTGGCGCCCCGGTGGTTACGTGCATATTACTCAGGCACCGTAAAAGCCATCTACCTGGCTTGTTTAAAAGTACAGACTAGGGGCTTTCCAATGACGTATTCAGTGTCTGTATGCGGTACTCATAGCCAGAACCAAAATAAATTAAACTTGAGTAATGATGCTCATAATGACTCAGAAAGATAAGAAAATGGAAAAATATCAATATCGCTGTGTCAGGGGACTCGTTACACTTGTTGGAAGGAGTACTTGAAATGTTTGATTGATTGATTGATTGACTTATCTGGATGATGTAGATGCATGTTTGCTACTTGATTGACAGGAGACTAGAAGGCTGTGATTTACATGCCCTGCAGGCACGCAGATTTATTTACATAGTAGAGGAACCCCATGTCACGCTACCAGCAATGGTAGCTCACAAAGAACATACGGCCTGACCTACAAAAGGCAAAATAAACAGTGTACAAAAATAAGACGGCTTGCGCTACTCCGCTAACAGATGGAGGTCCTGCTTCCACACATGTCTGCTGTATTGTGTGGGATCTACTATCCCCAAACTAACTCCCTGTTCCTTGTGTAGTTCACCCAACTCCAACCTTGGATATACACACGATCGTTGGTGCGTTGCAGCTTCCTTCTCCCAGAACAAACCACCGACCACCTCCCGACCTCAGAATATACACACAGTCCCCGTTAGAGACGGCCACTTTGTTTCCTGAACCCAGTCGTTCAGCAGCACAGACGGACCGATGCTTCAGCAGCAGCAGCACTCTGACCCCTATGGCTTACAGCAGCCTTGATCTGTATAATCGGGACCCTTTTATTCCTGGTGCTCTGCTGCACCACGCCCACCTGCTGATTAGGAGCTTGCAGCTGGTAAACACACACATGCTGCTCGTTCCCGCAACTAAACACAGCAGGCAGGCTGCTACGCGCAGATTGTCGGGTTCCCCATTACAACTAATCCTGTTCTTATTTATACAATCACAACACTCGTATTCACAATAAACAATTACAGAATCCTCTTTCTTATGTGCATGGCCCCAGCCCTGCTTCAAACACTATTACATTATCACAGTAACATACACAGCTATTGTACACTATTCAAATAGTGTTCTTGCTTTAAACATTACACAAGATACCACAAAAGTGTATAACATATAAAGGGTAACTTTGGCAATACATTTAATTTGACTGTATTGTTGTTTTTAGAACAAATCAGAAAATCATATTTATTTATACACGATTATAAAATATTTGAAAACATACAGAAAGTGGGCTTCCTCTGAGCGTGTTTTAATTAAATAAAACAGTTGCACTCCCACATAAAGCAGAAAAACATACTAGAAGGCATCAGACCTAAATGTGAGATAAGTGGCTGTATTCTTAAACAGGCAAGTCAATTGGGTCTCTGATTGCACTACTCCGTCTGTCACAGATTGACTGGACAACTACATTTCTCATTGGCTGAGTATCAACATTTCGCAAGTGTCTCAGCTTTTCTTTTGCTGAAAACTGAAAGATACAATAACCCCAAAAATAAATAAAAACATGTATCCTGGTTGTTGTATAGCTATGGACAAAAGTTTTGCATCACCCTATAGAATGATATAATTTTGCTTCATAAAGTCGAATGAAACCTGCTGAATAATATTACATTAACATTTAAAAAAATTGACATTTACAAAAAATACTGTACTTCCATATATCTAAATTATGTTCATATAGTTAGAGCTGACTAATCTAGAAATAAAAGCTACCTTTTTTTTTACACATCAATTAGTTGCAATACTAACACTACTACTACAAACAGAAAAATATTGAATAATATAGAGAACTGCAAAAAACTGAAATGGAATTTAGCAATCCAACATGCTTTTTATTTTTTGTATAACATGCACAAAACATCTACAGAAGGAAGCAAGTCCGAGATATTTAAGTAAAAATCTGCTTATTAAATAATGCATTTCTGTTTTTTGGAGAAATGTGCATGCATTTACTCTTTGTTGTTCTAGGAATAGATGTTTTGGCAAATTTTATAATGTATTTTTTTTTTTTTTTTTTAATGAAATGGACTTTATCATGCTACTTGTGGGGCTGGTAGATTTTCAGCACCTAATTGCTTTATTACCTAATGGCTCAGTGGCATTAGTCAGGTTTGTTACATAATAAAATTGAATGTAGTGGAGGTGCACTTTTATTCTGGGTAGGTTTGAACGTGTTGGAAAAGTACTCTTTTTTTACTTTAATGTTTGGGTTAAAATTTCTGAAAGCAGTTGCCTCAGTACTGAAATTATGGTGTATAAACTCTTTGACACTCAATGGACTGATGGCAAAAAGGCAGACATTATTTAGAGTTCCTTAATGCTGTAGTGAGGTTTATGTGCATTTTAAATAACAACGGACAGCCATCGCTGTATGTGGCTGTCAGTTCTAGCAATTCTACCAAGTTTTTGTTTTTAAATATGTATATATGTAGCTTAGTGGTGTATTTGTGTAAATTCAGTTTTTTTATATCAACTCAATCCAGCTGGTGGCGCCAATATATCTTAAAAAAAAAAAAAAGACAGGAGTAAATACAAGACATATTGTACATTCATACATACATACATGCAAAACTTTGTAGTTAATTATTAAACAGTGGATGATCAAAAACTCTTGAAGCTCTTTTTATTTGATTGGTTGTTTAATGTGGTTAATTTTATGTGGTTTACCTTTAGGTGATCTTGGTATGTGATGAAATATTTGTTTATAAATATTTCTATACATAACTATGTACTAAAATGGTTTACATTATACACTTACCATGAACATCTCAATAATGTAATAAACTAATTTTAAAATCTGAGGTAAAGTAGAAAATGTTTTGTTTAACTTCATGAACTCTTCTACAGTGTCAGAGGAATGAGCCCAAACCTTTTCAACTTCACTTTTTTATACCTTTAACTAGAGTTAGCAGTAGCATTTCATAACAAATGGAACAGCCATTTTTAAATCTGGTATGCTCTGTTCCTTGTTGTAGTATTATTATTATTATTATTATTATTATTATTGTTGTTGTTGTTGTTGTTGTTATGCACCTTTTTAAAATGGAAAAACCAAGCGACTCCACATCATGCAATCTTTTAAAGAACCACTTTTGAAATTGGATCTGGTCATCACAAAGATTGCACATTAAGTACCATGCTTAAAAAGAAGAAATTGACAGTTTTTGTGGGCCTATAAAACAAAGCCCTGTATTGTATGTTGCTGATTTAATAACTTGAAAGCATGTTTCCTATAAATCCAATATCCTAAACCTAATGTTTTAAAACATCTCAGAATTTTCATTGCTACTTAGTTGAAAAAAAAAGAAAATACAGAATAAACTAAAAGTTACTGGCTACAAAATATGACTATAGTAACACACGACTGCAATCAGATTTCAGATGCTATCCTAAAGCAGTACTCATAGAAATGTTACATCAAAGTGTTGTAATCAATTAGCTATGCAATAAACATGAAGTAAAAAATACATTTTACAAAACTACCCATCTGGAAGAATCAAAAGTACATTTAAATATACATGTAGAGTAGAGTAGATTAGGTTAGCAGTTTATTGTCACATAATTTGAATGGAAATGTGTTAATTGCCGGCAGTTAGGACTTAAAAGTAAACAGATATAGAGAAACTAATGAAAAACGTAATACTGGAGCAACAGAACACAGAATCACTCAGGTTAATTGCAAACATATGAAATACAGTACATACAAAAGGAAATAAACAATTCAAATAATTTGAAGCTACTTTTCACACAGTTTCTCTGTGTAATGCAGTAACTCCCATCTACAAAGAGAAATAAGGCTTATACCCTATGAAGATTTTTGAATAGAGAAACATTGGAAGTTTTATTAGGTATAACATAAGAACATAAGAAAGTTTACAAACGAGAGGAGGCCATTCAGCCCATCTTGCTTGTTTGGTTGTTAGTAGCTCATTGATCCCAGAATCTCATCAAGCAGCTTCTTGAAGGATCCCAGGGTGTCAGCTTCAGCAACATTACTGGGGAGTTGGTTCCAGACCATCTTGTTAAACATGAACTCTTTATACATTATTAATAGACAAGTCAGTCTAACCAATTTCACAATCATGTAAAGAGCCTCTTTATTATAAAACAATATACCATATGTAAAACACATACATTGAACAAATCCTGCAGGATGTCTTCCAGTTTACACTTAAGTGGTGCACTACATGGGAATGACCAGCAGGTGATGTAGTGTGCCACAGTTTTTTCTTTTTCTTTTGAATTAATTACTTATGATCTGGGTTAGGAAACATCTTTTTCAAGTAAAGACTTAATTGAAATGAGCATTTCTTTGTTATACGTTTCTAGTGTATGTGGATTTAGCACTGCAGAAAATAGGATCAATAAGTAATTAAACAGATAATATATATAACATATACATAGCTTATAACTTTAAGTCATCAAATAAAAAAAAGTTGACTAATAATAATTCAAATATATATAAGAGTGCTCTGATTTGGGCTCCTTTTTAAAAAGACTGCACTCAAATTTATATATACCGGTATATTTATTTATGTATTTATTTTGCATTGAATTGGTATCAAATGTGAACCTTCTGGAATATGGAGTTTCAGTTTCGTGCTAGGTGACTTCAAATTAAAAAATAAAAAAGCAAATAAAGTATGTTAAAATTGTTCCCATGTGGCTTGCCTAACCCTAAAAGTCCTATTGGGAACTGCTTTTGTTGCTCATTAAGCATTTCGATCTTTGAGTGCAACATCTACACTTCACTGGAGTCTGCAGATGGGCAATATTTTGATGAGGAATTATCACCAGTGTGTGACAAAAATGATTCACTTCTGTTTGAACAGGCCTTTGCTCTCAGTAGCCCCAGGGGAATCCTTATCATGTTTATGTCCCAAAAACATTACCCACCTGCACTGCACTTTGCATTATCAACAATGTATCTTCTTATCTCCTTCTACTTTAACGTCCCTCTGTATTTTGAGAAAGAAATTCCAGTAACAACCTAATTTACGATAACAGAAATATGAACTGGTGCCAAAAGCTAGCAGGGTGCCTATTGCCATCAGTCTATAAATAACAAACCCATGAAACAACATGTTTTCAGCAAAAGGGACTGGAAAAGTATGATGATTAGAAAAAATATACTGTTCTTTTTTCATTTATTTATTTATTTAAAAAAAATATGTTTATGAACCCCTAATAGAATCTGCACAACCATATGAACAGCTTGGGTTATATTTTGTATGGTGGGATCTTAAAGGAGCCATAAACACTACTTCTGACAGCATTGGATAATGGGTTAAGTTATGTTAGAAAACATCTGTAGATTTATTTCGGACATCAGCTTGGTTTTATTTCCACAGAACTGTAGCACAAGTAGATCAAGCAATTTGACCAAAGAGACACACAGTGATATACACAGTAATCAAGTAGCTGAGCTGGGGATCAAGTGCAGGATCTCTTGGCTTTAATAAATTACAATATTAAGCTGACTGTCTAGAATGGAGGGGTCTGGGGACCAAAAACTATTTATCCACATATAGTATTAACTACATCATGGGCAAACATACTGTTAACCCCCCCACCTGTACTAGGTACCAGAGTCCAGATTTAAAGAAAGGGGTGAGAGGGTAATTGAATTTTAAACCTGATCAAGCAAAGTCTATCTGTGGTGTTTTGCTCCAAATTTTGTTGTGGGTTTGTAACATTAGAGGTAAGGAATAGGTAGGGAAATGAAATTAGACAGTTCGAGTTCTACTAAGTTTGGTTTAATTTAGTTTCTTCGTTTGTTCTATATTGCTGCTGGTTTTATCAATAACAATGCTGTCCCTACTTGTTAGGTTCACTTATTAGCTGGTCCATCATAAAAAGTTAAAGTGTGATACAATGCAGTGTTTCTTCTTTTCAGTTCAAAGAGCCAACAGTTTTCTGTGGGAACAATACCTCTTAATAACTTTGGGGAAGCTAAATGTAGCCTCAGTATCTTTAAGGGAAGAAAGGTAGTTCCCTTCATTACTTAAAACCTATTTCTTCTTATAAGACAGGGGAACTCCTTCATTTGCAAAAGGGGAACAAAAGATGTAATTTGTAAACTGAAATGTATCACTTCAGTTAAAAGCCTTCCCCTTTTAAACTTTATTGGTGCCACTTTCTTTGGCAGCAATTCAGAAAGTGTATGTACATTATTTTGAAATCTGAAAGGTATGCTTTAACAAAACAAAACAAAACAGTATTAACAGTCCTGGGGTTTATTAACTTGACCAACAGGGACCACTGAACTTCATTTAGCTGTCGCAATTTATCTACTTGACATTCATTTTGTTATTGACTCATTGTAGTTCATATGTCCTCTATTTAGGCTGAGAACTAACAAAACGTATTTACATCATCATTGTCAGGGTCCTAATACTATTATCACAGGAAGTTATGTGTTTATCCTCCAACCAATAGTGTTGTGAAAAGTGCAAATGGGCTGAAAACTAAAACATCTGCAGAGACTTGTCATAAGTAAACATATGGGGCTATGTATTTACTTATAACAAATGTCTGTACGGCAAAATAATAGCATGTTGTTATGCTAATGGAAGCAGGAACAGGTTAATTATACCTTTTAAATGTGGACATTTTATTGGATTTATGACCGTGGTTGAAAGAGATGAACGGTCAATCTCCATGTGAAAAACTTCAATAATGGTTACCAGTATTGAGAGTTATCTTATTTCATGATTCCACAAAAACTTGTCTGAGAACTAGCTGAACTAATTTTCATGACGACACATTCAATGGAAATCCCTTGTGGTCACTGCTGACCTTGGCTAAAATCAAACTGCTAGCTTGTGGGCAAAAGATTTCATATGCCACTGCAAATCAGCTGAGCCACCCAGTCCTACCAAATGCAGAAAGTCTGATTTCACCAGCTGAAAGACTTCAGGCCATTGCTCCTTTTTCCTTTTGTTTCTGCTGAAAAATGTCCGTGTGGTGGCCTGAGGAGCCACTGAGCTGACCTCCTTGTCATTCTGACTGTCTGTCCTATTTCCCTAAACAGTTATGCAAGATAGAACCGAAGGCAAAGAGCCAGGGGAAGAAAGTCCTTTAACCTTGGGAAACAGTAGTCAATGAGACCTGACAGTTGTAGGGTTAATTTCTACCTCTGTAGAATGCAATCTGCACTTACTTTTGCAAGAATAGTATTGTTTGTCAAACAAATGGAGCCCACTGCAAGTGAAATAAACCCTACAAACAGCTCTGGGTAAGGAATCAGTCTTTTCTTTGCCTATCCTTTTGTGTATTGTGAAGGACATGAATATGCACAATGTACATTACCAAGAAGTCTGAGCAGTTGTGCAGATGGCACTAAAACGTTTACTTATTTCAGATTTGACTATTTTTTCATGCAAATGATTCACTTACAAGAAACCCATTCTGCTCCGTACTGTGCTGGTCTGTCTTGTTATAATGTCAACAAGATTAATTTGGGTAACTGCAACTTACCAGTTAACCTTATTGTGTGTGTTCAGTGGAAAACATGTGGTGCCCCTCACACTATAGATTTCTAGAAAGAAAAAAAAAACATATAAAATGAACAAAACAGTTTTGTTTATTGTCTTTTTAGAACTACAGGCGTTTAATTTAAATGATGCATTTAAAATCAACTATATTGCACTGTACTTTTTTCACATACTGTAACAACATTTATACCATATATTTGGAAACTAAGAAATTTCAACAGGAATTGATTATTAATATACTAGATACTCTAATTTCATTGATTGACATTGGGAGACTCGTAATGAATCTTGTGTCTCATACACAAGTATCTATGGATGCGTTCATCAGTAGTCTACCAGGCACAGCTGGGTCTCGGATAAATAACAAGTGCTGTCTTGAAGGACCTGAGGCTGGTGAGTGATCTAATGTAGTGTGTCAGAGTGTTCCTGTATATTATGTGGGGGCTTGAAAACAAAAGTTGAGTTGGGCTATGATGGTTACCTGACCTTGACAATTATGCAATGTTTTCATACTTGTCCTGCTGAATTAGAAGTCCTTAAGCATGCAAGCATGAGGTGGCTCGGAACTGACCAACAGTCCTAACTACTACAGTATGACATTCATGCTATTACATTTGCATAATAGTTATAATGTGGTTTAAGAACATAAGGACATAAGAAAGTTTACAAACGAGAGGAGGCCGTTTGGCCCATCTTGCTCGTTTGGTTGTTAGTAGCTTATTGATCCCAGAATCACATCAAGCAGCTTCTTGAAGGATCCCAGGGTGTCAAGTTTTGTACCTGTCATTTCTCTTTTCATTGTTGACATCCTGACAACTTGTCACACGTAACTTTTAAGTCTGTTTCAAAGCTATTTTCAAAATGTCCACTGTAGTGTACTGATAGTGTAAGGATTATTGCTCACTAAGGATTATTGTCAGTCAGTTACCACAGCAATAACGGTCCATGATGTGGTACGGAACAGAAAAGCCAGAGCACTTGTTATGTTTTTTTTTTTTATTGTATTTATTATCGCTCTATCTGCATGGATTTAAAGGACAGATCTCAAACCCCAGTGCACTAGAGCGGACATTTTGAAAAAAGCTTTGAAACAGACTTTAAAGTTATAAGTGTAAAAGGTTGTGAGGATGTTAACAATGAAAATAAAAATGACAGGTATGTTATTTAAACAATTGTAGCAACACGTGGGGATGTATACCGTTATATTTTTCAGAACCCCGCTACTTACTCTTTAATGGCTAATATAATTGACCCAATCATTTTCAGTTTTTTTGTTTTTTATTTTTTTGACCACAGAATATATCAGTATATTGGTACAGTATTAACAAAACAAGGATTTGTACTACTTTATTTTCCACAAATGTTCAGTAGGGAAGAAAATGCTTTGACTGAGATGCATACAATTAAAGAGTAATTTAAAGACCATCAAACTGTTGTGGGTAAAAGTACCTGGCTAAATGAGCATTACAGTTTTACAATAAAAATATGAAACTTAAATGAAGTTACTATACATTGCAGCCGACTCAATGTTTCTACTTTTAAATAAAGAGTATTTAATAGAAAAAATACAGGGTCTTTGGTTCGTTGTTCTCCCTGAAAAGTGAAATTTGAACCTTCACTTGCCTCAGAACTTTGAACTTAAGAAGTTGACTGTTTTTCAGTGTTTTACTTTGTTTTTGTGTGACTTTCACCTGACTTTTGATGTTTCATTTCAGTTTTTTTTTTTACAGTAAAGATACTTTATAAAAAAAGATATATCTTTCTATTTCATTTTAAATTTTTTGAAGATGTTTTATGAGGATATATTAAAATAATAATAATATTAATAATATATATATATTTTTTTTGTTAAACTATAAATATATCTCAACGTAACAGCAGATGGAGGTAACTTCTCATATAAAGCGTGACAGGGCTAAAGACATTGGTTTCTGCTTCTTCCACTGGTAGTGCTGCAAAGTGTTTTACACAGGTAGTGAGTTAACAGGACCCTGTGATGAAATACCAGTGCTGTCACATGTAGTGTTTGCAGTCTTACAGTTGGATGCTGTTTTGATACTTTATATAGTAGGGATACACTGCTTAGGCCCTAAGCTTTATGGTACCTACTTACCACAAATTAAGTTAAAACTTTGTAACTTCGTAGCTTTGTGTTCTATTTTTTCGCTATATTGTGTTATTTTCCTTCCCAGCTTTGCAGGCGACTCGAAAGTACACATGTTTTCCTTTCAAATGTCTTTAAACATTCTTGCAGTCACATTTTGTGTTAGAACATGGTGCCATTTGGGCTGTCTGGGGGAATTATGGAAGGAAAATGATACAATTATCTGTTTCCTTTCTTTCTTTTTTTTAAGCATGGCTTTAGCTTGACTGTACTTTTCATATCTCTTAAGATTCAATGAATTACAGACATACAGGCTTGAATCTATGCTCCTGTAAACAAGTCTTATTTAACTCTGTAATGGCTGCTGTGTTTACATTTTCATGACATATAATTAGTTGTACCTAAACTAGTTGAAAAAAATAAATAAAAAAAATGCTTTGTGACATTGTGCGGCACACAATGTCACCGAACTACACATTGTTTAGCTGAGTAAATTAATTTATCTGGAACATGCAAATGAAAGTATTGTTTCATGCATCGTTATTTTTTATATTGTGTACATTGCCATTTAAAAGATCCACCAGGGGGCGGAGTTGAGACGGCACTGAGTATTTTTTTTTTCACTGTCACTGACAGTGTAGACACTGTTTGAGCAGAACAGGCAGGAGGAATAAAAATAAATTCAACGATGTCTCGGATTTCAGTAATTTTTCAAGATCTGTGTTGGAGAGGGTAGATAATAAGTAGTATCTTTTTGTGTTTTTCTGTAGCGTTTACAAACTGATAAAAATACATTATTTGAAGTGACAAAGTTAAGTGAGTATAAAGACAGCATTTTATTTATTTATTTATTGGTATTTTTTCTGTTTTGCTATCTTCCAGTCATTTAATTGTTCTTCATCCAAATCGGCATGTCTGCTTACTATGTTTGAGATTTTTTTGCTGGTCACTCAGTTTTATAGTTACAGCTGTACATCTGTAACTGTAAACAAGATGGCTACCGGTACTTTAAATTCTGTGAGACAGCTCAGTGATTTCAATTATATATGACAAGGCTCCAACTGTCCGTATCCATCCATACGGACAGCTGGAACCTTGCTAGACCAATCACATTACTTGCTTCACGTTCCATTGTCAGCCCTGGATTCTAAATATATACATATACACTATGCTGGCATTTTCAAAACTAGATTTTTCTGCAGAAACATAATGTTTTGTTTCTATTCTATTTAAAGCAGCTGATCAATTCTTTTTTTTATTGTTTATTTTGTTTTTTCCAATTTGGAATCGTCAATTTTTTTTTATTTCAACATGGCTCACTGCTGCCACCCCCACGCTGACTCGGGATAGATGAAGACTCAGAAACGCGTGCTGTCAGCTGTCTGCTTCTTTTTACTCTGCAGGCCTGCCATGCAGTAACCTCAGAGTTACAGTGTTGGAGGGCCACGCAGTTCTGGGCAACTTACAGGCAGGCACCTGGCCAGTCTACAGAGGTCACTGGTGCGCGGTGAGCCGAGGACGCCCTGGCCGACCTAAGCCCTCCCCACCCGGGCGGCGCTCGGCCAATTGTGCGCCGCCCCCTGGAAACTCCCGTCCACGGTCGGCAGTGGAATAGCCTGGACTCAAACCAGCGGAGTGCCTTTACCGGATGCGCCACTCGGGAGCCCCTGTTGATCAATTCTACAGTGAAAAAAACACTTAGAATAGCCACCTGTTAGCAACAGCTAATTCTAGTTGTCTATTAACCTTTGTTCGACTTGTGCAATAAATGCCAATTTTGTGACAATTTAATCATAGTAAGTGTAAAATAAAAAGACGATGACAAACACTGTTCTAGTCCTATTTGCATCCCTATTTGCAGTTCAGCACTGAAGTCTTCTTTTCCAATGCTATTATCGACAGGCTGTATTAGACTTACCAGTATTGTTGGTACAATTATCTCAAACTCCCAATTCCCACTAAGGAAGCTCGATTACTCTTAATTTCCCTTTGAGAGGATGAGTGTGCCACAAGAGCATGTTTAGGATTGTTTTCTCATTGCAGAGCTGTAACTTGCCCTCCCTAAATACAGACTTATTGTGTTTCACCTGAAGAAAACTCACTTAGGGAAGGATTTATTAGGGACCTTGGGGGCCTTTTAAATGGGGTATCAGTTCTATCTAATTCATGTTTACTCATGCTAAGACAACATGACCCACACTGAGTCATTCTGTACATGCATTAAGGTTTGGAATATGTGACTTGTAACAATGAGTTTTGCATAGGTCCCCTGGAAATTAAACTTTTTAAATATAGATTTACCCCCCAAAAAAACATGTTTAGTTGTTTTTGGATGTTTCTGTTCCAGTAGAAAGGCCTTTTTTGTTGTTGATTTGTAGTGTGCGTATTTTCTGGATAGATGGGGGTATTCTTTTTTTGTAGGTGTTTTTTTATATATATATATATATATTTATAAGTGTCGCAGGGCCACCTCTTATCATTTTAAATGCTCTCTTGTGGTCTATATACGCAAGATCTGCAATTCAAGAAATGATAAGAATTTCCCCAGCAAATGCGCCAGATCGATTGGTTTCTCAAACAGCTGTTCTTGAATGAAGACACTAGAAGGATCAGGCAATTTTTAACCGATTTTGCCACTGAGATTTTTGGTAAGGAATTATGAATTAGAAAAGATTTGGTTAGTTGCTACTAAAATGTTCTAATGCAGACTGCTGTGTACCAAAAGGAGCAAAATCAAAAAGAAAAAGGTAATGTAAGTACATTACAGCAGTGTGGAGTAGTGGTTAGGGCGCTGGACTCTTGACCGGAGGGTCGTGGGTTCAATCCCAGGTGGGGGACACTGCTGCTGTACTTTACCTAGATTGCTCCAGTCAAAAAAAAACAACTTTATAAATGGGTAATTGTATGTAAAAATAATGTAATTGTATGTTAAAATAACATGTTAGGCCAGTGGTATTTGAAGAGACCTGCAGTTTGGAAGGTTATTAATCTGTGTGCTTTTGGCATCTTTCAGATTGTTAAACTGTCATTTGGATAGTCAGTGCCACAATGTGGATATCAGTGCTGCACAAACCGGCTTATTTGATTATTCGGATCAAGCTCTCCACAGATGGGGGTTATTGCTTTTCTTCACAGGTTCTAAGAAAAGCAGCAATCATCACAATTCAAAGCAGTTGTTTCTTCACTTGTTAAATTAGCCCAATCAACACCAGTGATCAATACCAGTGACCCTCACCTGATTGTCAGCACCTAAATTGTGGAGAGCTCAATCTGAATATTTGAATAATTGGTTCAAGCACCCCTAGTGGATATTGCCATTTACCCCGATTTGCAACTTGTCCGAAATTGTGCTGCACCCAAGTTATGAAAGATGTATAACCTCATGCTGGAAGGGGTTCCCTCCAAATAAAACAACATTTGCAGAATATAAACAAACAACAGGGCCTGCTATATAACAAAAATTGTACAGGGCACAGCAGGATAAAATATATATATATTTTTTTATGTCCAAGGATAGTTCATATAAGGTGGGAAATTAGCCCCTGAAATGCTGAAAGATAAAATTCAACAGACAAAATTGGTGGACAAGATATAAAACTTTAGTTTTATTATAAACAATCATTACAGGTATACCCACAAGGATTAAGCCCCATTCGATACAGTATTTTGCACTGCTCGCTCAGGTAGACTGCTCATATTTTGCAGTTCCAGCCTCATTCCAGGTAGAGAAGAGTGTGAAATATTGTATCAATGGGGAACAAAGATATGATTGCAGAAATCTTTCTCCAGTGAAACCTTTCAGAGGGCAATTTCCTTTAGTAAACACTGGAACATTGCAGCTTTATTTCTCTGGGATTGCCCAGCGTTGTTTACAGTAATAGGCCACATTGTGCTGAAAAGACAATCAAGACTGTGCTTTAGCCACTATTTCAGTATCCCAACTTAAAAATATAAAACAAAAATACATATTTTGTTCCCTGACTATTTATTCTCAGGTTGTTACTTTTTTCTCCATATTTAGAAGTTGGAAGCATATGTGAAGAAACTGAAGCATGTGATTGGTGGAGTTTGGGTGCCCTTTTGTTTGAACTCCTCACTGGAAAGGTACGTTGTGCATAAGCAATGATTTTGAAATGAGACAAATGCTGACCAGCCCTCCTAAACTTGTTCTTGAATGCCCTACCAGGTGTCCAGCCTTACGATTAGCATTTCTTCCCTCAATAAAGCAACCAAACAAGAATTGAATGAATGATATGAAATCCAGTCAACAAATTGCCAGTGAATAATAAACTGATTTTATTTCACACTGGGGCAGACTGCCAACTCCAGCTAATGTGCTGCTTGAATTAACTACCGTTTGTGAAGGCCCCAGGAATATATAGTTGGCAGTTTCGTAAACAGGTGGATTGGCAAGTTGCTTCTTTCAAAACATTGATATTTTTCTAAAATATAAATAGAACTTTGTATGTACTTGTGACAGGACAGCGTCACTGGCAAGGCTGTTGTTTACCATGAATGGAGACTCAAACCAAGACGTTGCATGTTTCAAGCACCAATGCGCAATTTAATAAACATACAGAAACAAAACACTAAACAGGAAGGACACAAACAAAACACATTAACAAAATAAATGGCACAAGGGTAAAAAAAACAAAAAAGGTCTACAAAAACACTCACAGAGATGTAAATAAACAAATGAGATGGGACAACACACAACACGAAAACCTCCACCTCCCACCAACATCAACTCTAACACTAACTCCCTCTAAAACCCATGATCAGCCTTATTTATACAGCTGTGACTAATTCATTATTTAATCACTTATTCAGTTCACGGCTCCAGCCACATTGCCACGTGTTTTTGCAGGGGGGAGTTTAACTCCCTCCCTACCACCCAATATTTTGGTACATAGTAGACATAAATGGATCATAGACACATTAAAGGATATTAAAACTTGTAAGCACATGTAAGGTATGCAAATATATTTGTAAAGATAAAATTGAAATCACAAATAGAGAAAAAAAGTACTCAATTAAAAAAAAATCCCTCATGCAAAACTAGCAACCTTGTTTATGGTATATTTTGCCAAAAATGTAATAAAATTAAATATGTAGGAGAGACAGGTACAACATTATACAAACATATACAGAGTCACCTATCAAGCATAAGAAATACAAAAGTAAATGAAGCAGTGGTTCAGCACTTTACAAAGAACATGCATAACATGAATGACCTAGAATTCGTAGTTTTAGAAAAAAATTTAATCAGACAATGTACAATATAAAAGAATAAAAGAAAATAAATGGATAAATAAAGTACCACGATGCCTGAAGGTTTAAATAGAAAGGAATAGTAGGTCATTACATCGTCAACTACAGTATGTGGTGAATTACATCACAATCACATTGATAGATTTAAATAGAAAGAAATTAGTGTAGTTTCCATGACATCCAATGCCTATAAATACCTCCACTGTTTGTTTTCAAACACACTTTCCCTTGATAGAGATATGTAAACATACCGAAACGTTGGGAAGTTGGCTCTTTGGAGCAAAAACATGTGTGTGTACAGTGGTTTGCAGAAGTATTCACCCCCTACCAATAATGTCACATTTTGTTGAATTACAAATAATGTATGCACAGTTTTTCAAACAAACTGTTTTTATTCAAAGCTGTAGTGGTTAAACTGAACACTGTTATATGAGGAGGAGGTTAAATGTCAGCAAAACTTGCAAAGAAAATGTACAAAATGAAATTTACTGGTTGCATAAGTATTCAGCCCCTTAAGTCAGTACCTGGTAGAAGCACCTTTTGCAGCAATTACTGCTATGAGTCTTTTTGGATAGGTCTCTACTAACTTTGCACAGTAGGATGGTGAAATTGTTGCCCATTCTTCATGGGAAAATTGCTCCAGTTCTGATAAGTTTGTTGGGGATCGTCGATGGACTGCAATCTTCAAGTCTCGCCATAAATTTTAAATTGCATTCAAGTCAGGACTTTGACTGGGCTAGTCAAGAACATCAATTCTCTTCTTGTTCAACCACTCCAGTGTGGCTTTGGCTTTGTGCTTCAGGTCATTGTCCTGCTGAAATGTGAATTTCTTCCCGTTTCAGAGTCTTTGCTGACTCAAACAGGTTTTCCTCAAGGAATCGCCTGTACTTTGCACCATCCATTCTCCCCTGTATCCTGACAAGCTTCCCAGTCCCTGCTGAAGAGAAGCATCCCCATAACATGATGCTGCCACCACCATGCTTGACAGTTGGGATGGTGTTGACTCGGTGATGTGCAGTGTTGGGCTTGCGCCAGACGTAATGCTTGGAATTTAGACTGAAAAGTTCAAATTTTTGTCTCGTCTGACCACAAAACCTTTTTCCACATGTCTGCAGTATCATCTACATGCTTTTTCACAAACTCCATACGTGCTTTAAGATGAGGCTTTTTGAGTAATGGCTTCTTTCTTGCCACCTGTACATACAGACCAGCTTTGTGAAGGGATCAGCTTATTGTTGATCTGTGAACACTGACTCCCATCTCAGACACAGAACTTTGCAGCTCTCTCAAGGTCATTGTTGGCTTCAGAGTGACATCCCAAACCAGTTTCCTGCTTGCCCGGCTGCTCAGTTTGGGAGGGCGACCTGATCTGGATAGTGTCTGGGTGGTATGATGCATCTTCCACTTCTTAATGATGGACTTCACTGTTCTGAGAGGGATAATCAGCACTTTTGAAATGTTCTTGTACCCTTCTCCTGTTCTGTACCTCTCTACCAGTTTATCCCTAACTTGTTTTGAAAGCTCCTTGGTCTTCATGGTTGCTTTGTTGGACCACTATGTGAGTTGCAGCTTGAAAATCTTTATATACCTGAGTGAAATTATCTACAACTTAAACCACTTTGGGTACACCCAGGCTGAAACCATTTCACTAATTTTGTGACCTTTCAAACAAATCATTTGCACCTGAGCTGATTTAGGGCTGCAGTAGCAAAGAGGTTGAATACTTATGCAACTGAGATTAATCTGTTTTTCTCTGTAAATCTTACTTATTTATATTCTATATGTGTTTTTTAACTTTATCAATGTGGAGTAGTTTGTGTCGATTCTACATGTAAAGTCTAATTTGAAAGCGTTGTGGAGTACGCGCAGGTGCCAACAAAATGTGAAAACTTTGCAGGGGGGTGAATACTTCTGCAAACCATATATACTATATATAGGAGGCTGTGTGGTCCAGTGGTTAAAGAAACTGGTTTATAACCAGGAGGTCCCCAGTTCAAATCCCACCTTAGCCACTGACTCATTGTGTGACCCTGAGCAAGTCACTTAATCTCCTTGTGCTCCATCTTTCGGGTGAGACGTAGTTGTAAGTGACTCTGCAGGTGATGCATAGTTCACACACCCTAGTCTTTGTAAGTCGCCTTGGATAAAGGTGTCTGCTAAATAAACAAATAATATATATATAATCAGTCTTTTCATTTTCATTTAAAATCCTAAGTAGAAGGCAGTGGGGTATATAGGGGTCTGGGGGTCCTCCCCCAGCGTGGGTGCAGATGGCAACGTCCCCCACCGAAAACGAATTTCAGGGTTTTGCAGGAGTCTAAAACTGCATATCCTGGGCCTAAATATGTGCCTTAATAGGGACCCAAAATTCAAAATAAGTGTAACTTTGTTGATTTTTTTATGATTTTAGGCATAGAGATTTAAAGAGCAAGTAAAAGTTACTTATATGTGTATATGAAAAGCAATTACAAAATAATATAGTTATATTACAATTTTAAAACCACAAACTTGTCTTAGCACACAGTAAATTTCAAAGTAAGCAAACTCTGTTTGGTTTTGCAATAATTTATTACATAGAAAAAAGTGGTGAAAGACAGAACCAGACACCAATGAAACAGAGAAATTATGTTTCAGGCACAAAAATAAACAATATATATATAATAATAATAATGTGAATCAATTTCTAAATTAAAGACATAAGATAAGGAGCAGTATTAATTGGTAGTAAATTTGAATACAGAAAAGTTTTCCATTTGTATTCCATTTTTTCTTTGCATTTTATACAACAAAAAAAGACACATTTTAAGTTTCTAAAAATATTCATGGAACCAACCAGTCCTTACATTTATTTTTAGTCTTCTAGTCAAAGATTCTGAGTATACATACCTTCCCATGTCACTGTTTCTCATTAACTAC
The DNA here is from genome assembly GCF_902713425.1 of Acipenser ruthenus. Taxonomy (NCBI): domain Eukaryota; kingdom Metazoa; phylum Chordata; class Actinopteri; order Acipenseriformes; family Acipenseridae; genus Acipenser; species Acipenser ruthenus. Next base: position 28,394,693 of record NC_081194.1, read on the forward strand.
CGAATCCGAGAATACCCAAGTGCATTAATAAATAATACATTTTAAAAATGCGCTTGTGAGAACTGCGATTTCAAACACTGTTGATTTTACAGTTTTCAGAAGTTTGTTGTGTTGTCTGTAAATATGAATGCGATTTCTACAGTAAGTTGTATTTTTTTCTTTCGTTTTTAATATTTGTCTTTTAACTGTTGCTTGATTAAAATAAATACAAATAACAATAAATAATGTATTGGCATTTACTTGAACAATGTAGATGGAAAGTGAAAGTCCAGTACATAAATATCAAGTAACAGGTATATGAAATGGAAAAACATGGAAACTACTTCAAATGGAAAATAGTAATGTTGAAACGGGAAAACACTTTGGTGTACAAATTACATACACAAATGGTTTTGGACATTTCTTATTCATTTTATTAATATAGATTAGCACAAACCGACATACCACCTCTTTAGGTGATTAGCATGAGCTACTGTAGAAAATCTGGAGTAGCTTGCCTTTTTGGCTGGTGCTTGCAGCCTGATATAAAACACTGCAATACACAGCTTACTAGAAATCACATTAATGTTTATGTAGGGTAAAAGTTATTAACGTAGATTGTATACACTATTTTAGACTTTCAATGTAATACTGTTGTAGCTAAATTTTGCCAGAATGTGTCGCCACGAGAGCCACTCAGATCGATGAGCCAACTATACGGCTGGTGTGCGTAGGAGACGGAGTAAAAAGTTTCAAAGTGAATGCAAACGCAGAGTTAAACCATTCATTAATGCCTACATTTTTATACTGTGTATCTATGTTTGCACCATGCCTTTTAACACCCTAAAGCCCTGGACACACCAGCGCTCCCCCCGCCCCCACACACCTTTTTCCCGGGTAAAACACGTATGTTACAGCATTACATTTAGCGCAAAAATACCCTTCCTCCGCCAACTGTTGCTCTTGCCTAATATACAAAGAAACTATGGCTGTGTTTTGGGAAGACATGGAAAGTGTCACAACAACAGAAGAAGAGGAGGAGGAAGAAGAGATTCGTACTGTACATAAGTCTGAACATACATTTCCATTTGACTTGAACTTCTTAAAAAGGGAATTTAGATAGTCTTAAAAAATAACAAACCTTTGTCTTTAGTCATCTTAAGTACCGTGCGTATTTAAACATAGGTAGATAATGACAGTATGTGTTTATGCGTGTGCTTGTGAGTGTGTACTTTTTATCTGAATTTTGTTTGTAAACTGTCCATAATATTAATTGACCACAGTTTTACAGCAACGGATTAGCAAAAGATCTGACCGTTAGTGATATTTTTTGTTTAATAAAGACTGAATCAGCAAACAAAGCACTTAAAAATAAAGTAATCAACAGTCAAATTCATTAATTGCGCAATGCGAATATCATTTCCTGAATTAATTGTACATGCTAGCTTTCAGATCGATCTAAGTCCATGCATAAGACATTTTACAATGCTATAACATATACTTACTGTATTTCGTACACTTTGAATAAAAAAGACGATCTTACATAGAAAACGTAGGTTGTTTGTTTAAAAAAAAAAAAAAAAGTTATACAATTTCAAAACTGCTGTATGGTTACTGACTCGGGTACAGTATGACTGCGTTCCTAAATTCAATGCTGAGAAGCAACAACTCTCAAAATCGCTCCTAAACTCACCGTTGAGAGCTAATGACAGGCAGCGTTGGCTCAACGCTGACTCAACGAACTTACTGTCTCTCAGAGCTGGTGAGCTGCTCAACAGAAAGATGGCAACACCCACAACTGCTATCAAGCTGCTATATAAAAAATATATTTAAGATTTTCTAATATTCTTTTTAGATTCTGAAGCCCGATATGCATAATCGCTCATTTTAAATTTTAACTTTTAGTTTAGGAGTGCAACAAAGCATTCCTAAATACCTGGAAGTGTTGTGACAATAGTGACTTTTTTGTTGAGTCAATGCTCAACAGTACTGTTGAATTTAGGTACGCACGCTGTATAATTGTACAGTTCGGCCTTCATCACCAACATCGCTTGTAAGCTCGAAACTGATTGGTCCATCGCGATTCACAGTGTCCATGGAAACATAAGCTCAGAAACGAAATGCCCTTAGAGAAGGAATAAACATTTTGAATACTATTCACTGGAACATATGAGCATTGTAAACCACATTTTTTTCTTTTTGAAATAACTGTTTTGGGTGGCTCATCTGGCAAAGTAGACAGGAGTTTAGCCGGTTCCTGGCTGGGAACGCTGTATATATACAATATATATATACTGTATATACACAGGATATATAGGATAAGCTTATCTTAATGACATTGGCTATAACCACTATTAACTGTAACTTTAATCTAATGTTTACCATCCCAAAAAAGTAATACGTTTTAAACTTCTGTAACAGTGTTTTGGTACCAATAGGTTTAGGAGCCCCCGTTTTATAAATCGGAGGCTAGTTTGTGCTGGTAGTTGATTGTAAGTTTTGTGTTTTCAGGTAGCTAAGAAATATTTTCCTGTCTTTGTTTTCTTCTCTAGTCACTGTATCAGTGCCATCCTTCAGGAATCAATAGGCACACATCTCTAAACATGCCAGACTATGTTTCGGACGAGGCCAAATCTTTGGTACAGCAGGTAAGCAAGAAGGCATACAGAAGCATTATTTAAAGATAAGATCCCATTGCTCATTTCACTCAATCATTTTATTTTTTAGTGATTATTCAAAATACCAGACCAGATAAGAAACATAATTTACACCACAATACAAAATGATCATTAGCTATCATCTAATTGTAAAGGCTGTGAATGTAAAGATGATGGTGAACTTCGTTCTATATGTATGTGTTCCAAAGCTACGGTTGCAGACAAGAGTATTGCCACCCTACACTTAATATAAGATAATTCAAGAAAACATGTTAAATACAAGCATTTAGTGAACATTAGCCACAAATTAGCCAAAATACATAATTTCTGGTAGTTTAACAAACATACTTTTTATACAAAAACAAAAACACTTAAGCAATTTGAAATATTTGTTCATGACAAAAGTATTGGCACCTTTACATTAAAAGTCATTTTCACAGTAACTAAGCTGCATTATAAAGTCAATAGTCAGAATCATTATTCCTAACATCTGTTGAAGAAGAACGTTGTGGCAACACAGCAGATGATGGTCAAAACAAAGGAGTTGGATTCCCGTTTGAGAAATGCACTCGTAGCAAACTACAACAAAGGAAATGGCTACAGAACAATATCAAAGAAATATGAAATACCACAGAACAAATTCAACTGAAACGCTTGAAAGATGTGGACGTCCAAAATTACGGGTACAGCAGTTAGATAAAATTGTCTGTGCAGCAAAAATAAAATCCAAGATTCAAAAATCCAAGGAAAGATTTAGAAACATCAAGCATAATAGTGCACAAAAGAACTGTACAAAGTTTGTACACTTTAAAACAATTTGGATTATGAATGCTTATGAAAGGCCCCTTACTAATTAAGAAAAGATTCCCCAGGGATCAGACATTAAACTAATGAAGGCTGTATTCTAATAAAAACGACTCATTCAATTATAAGCAATGAATACATTTCCTGGTGGTGGTGGTGTGGGTGAGGGCATCTCATCAAAATAAAGGGCCATCACTTTAACCTGCTCACACACACACAGTCACACGACACACACAGACACATATAGAGACAAACTGAAAAAAAGCGACATAATATTTAATACATTATGCCTGTAAAACATTCAAATAACTAAAATAAATAGGTTACAAAGTATGTAAATATGAATTTGTGATATACAGTACTGAAGATATTCATGGACACTTCATTGTTGATGGATGTGTGTTATTTATTCACAACTCGATCAATAAGCTTGCTATAACATGTGATATTGATAGCTGAATACATCAAATATCAGAATGAAGGTATTTAATAAGTGCCCAAGTACAGGTCCCAGCTGTTAAACTTAGATTGATCAAGATCCTTTTAGGATCTAGCTAATGAGCTGGCCAAGAACATTACTATTCAAGCTATCCAAAGACTCTCACTCTACCATTTCTGTTGTACTTTTCTTTAAGTACAGTACAGCAGAAACACTAATAAGAGTGCAGCCAATAACCTGCCCCTTACTATGTAGGAAATGCCCCATTTCTACAGCTGTATAGCACTTGAGAAAATACATGAAAAATAAATCTATAGAGGCAACATGGAGACTTTTAAATTTAGAATTTTACAAGTCATCTGGATGTGATGAATGAAACAGAAAATGATATACAAAGTGATTAAAATATACAGTATGTCATGAGGGAATCAGAATCTGGGGATTTAGGGAGGAACTTGTCTCTGTCCTTACTTCCATACATCATACTTACAATTTGTATATGTACGTTTTGTGTAGACTGTGTTTCATGATACATGATTATTGTTGTGTGGTGCCCCGAAGTCACATACTATACATGGCAAGCTCACTTCTCACTGAACTATGTGTTTCATTTTCCCAAAGCTTTTACAGTTTAACCCCATTGAGAGACTTGGAACAGGAGTAGCTGGGGTGGAGGAGATTAAATCTCACCCATTCTTCAGCAGGGTGGACTGGCCAAACTAGCTGAGGAGATCGCTTGGATAACAGTGTATCATTAGCCCCAGTTGACAAACTAAGCCACACAGAAATAAAACCTGCCATAGATACACAAGAGAACACATGAATAAATATGCTATTATCTGTGTAATTGTAATATTGCATCATTAATGATATTGATTGTGGGTTTTGCTTGAGTTCTGAAGTAACAAATTGTACTATTTAAATACTTTTAAATTGCTGCAGAAAGACTGCATCAGATGCAAACAACTTGCACACTTACTACAGACATTATAGATTTAAAAAAAATATTTATTGTATGCAGACATGCCAAAATCAGATCTTCATCCTAATACCAGACTACTTTTTTTTTTTTTTTTAAAGAAATTAATATAACAGCCTATAAACTGAGCACTCTAACTTTCTGAAATTGAGTTTACATGATTTACTGTACAGATTTAAAAATGTAAACACAGATGTTCACATGCCACTGGCAATTAAAGATGCGCCATTACTTAAAGGGCTAGTACCTGCCATGTACATTTTCTAATGAGATTAATTTCCCTTTCATATCTGTTCTGTATGATTCTGTATTGAAGTTTTCAGACTGTAGAGTTCATTTGAAAAAGGCAGACATCTTCTTTGTACAGTAATAGTAAAGTAGGCCACATCAGTTACCAGCGAGGCGCTGGTGCTAAGAATCTTATTATTATTAACTTAATAAAATGACTCCCAGGGCCGTTTTTTCCCCACATAAAATAGTCCCTTCCTTTAGTTGCAGGGAGCACTTGCTGTATAGTGAGTACATCATTTTCATAGGATTGTTTATTTAAAACAAAATCAAATGTAATGAAAAACATGGGAAAATTGTCACTACCTATATACAGTATAACGGGTCTTATTGTAAAATGTTGGATTGTTTATTTATGGAGACGTGCAAAGGGGGAGAATATATCAACTTTATATTCACTTATGAACACAATAGGGGCACTGGGATGTGTAGCACTAATTAAAATGTGTGGTCGTTTTGGTAACTAAGGTCTACCAATATGTGGCTTCTTCCATAAGATGCTTTGATTCTGACTGAGGTTTGCCCAAGGGGTGAAGTTAAATGGAATGTAAACAGAACTACATTATATCAAATATGCAGTTCTGAAGGTGTGATTTGAATTAAAATGATGCTTAACAGCCTGTCAATGTATACCACTCTTATTTTATCAATACAACCACAAGTGTTTTATCTGTTTAATTAAATCGCCTCAGTTTCAGAATCTAGAGCCAAAAGACCTTTCAGCTATATTACTCTCTGGAGTCAGTTGTGATTACGAATGGTCATTTATTTAATACATCCCTCCAATAATCTGCTCAAATGGCAGCCAATTCAACCAACTAAAAGTGTAAAGTACCCTAAAGCTAGCCTACACTCTATAGAGGGAGGTGTAGCCACAGTCTGATTGCAGATAGGAAATTGCTACCTTGGTATATACAAAAAAAAAGAAAAAATCACGTTTTGTGTGTTTGTGGATATGCAATTAACCAGATTCTTTCAAAACATTTATGGGGAGAAGTCACAAATTGGAAAATTGGCACATCCATTGTACTGAATGACACTGATCATGTCACAGGACCTTTTGTAAAAATGTTGTGCACCTTGTACATGACTGTATATAACTTATATCAGTAATAATTGTATACAAAAGAGTGACTGTGCAATTGACATTGTGACATAGCTGAACTTTATAGTAATTCACTAAATATGTATGTACTGTAACAGTGGGGAGAGAAAAGTATCAGTATTTTTTATTATTATTATTTGTGTATTATTGTACTAAACACACTATATGGAGCAGTAGTCAGTCTTGAAAGTTAAAGTAAATCTTAATAAATTTATGAATGAAAAGAGTGTGTCAGTTTTGAATGGGAATGGAGAGTGGCGGCAGTCTGGTGTTAAAGCCTGAGCCTCGTGACCAGTGGCTGACTGGATTAAATCACAGTGACAGTGATGCTGACGCTCACAGCTGCTGACAAGAGCACTTCGGAGTATCACTGCTTGACTGTAACTGGCAAGACAGCGTGCTGGAGCTGCCCTGGGGCCTGGATAATACTACCCAGCATTGACAAGCTGCAGTTCTTCTTGGGGTGCAAGCCAATGTCCTGGTAAACTAGTCTATGGAAGACAACTAACTTGTGCATATCATGGTGAAAATAATGTCATCCATCCTAAGATTGACCAGATATATACAAAGTGTGCTACAATGTACTTTAAGGATCTTAAATAGTGTTTCATCTCAATACCACTGCCCTTTAGAAGAATATTACATTCTGGTTTATTAAAGATCCACTCCTGTAGAAACAAACCACTGTGTCTAAAACCATAATCGAATCATATTTAATAGAATTAAAAGTCTTCTTGCTTAGTCATTGATGACTCATATGCAAATATGAACTACCGACTCTCTCTCCGAGTAAAAATGCAATTTGATGTATATGTTAAGGAACCTTGATAATGGTTGGAGCAAAAATGCTGCCTTTCAGAAAATTGAACGGAACTACCATTTGCAGAAATGAACCATTTTATTGCCACATTCTTATTTTTTCACAAATATATCGAATCCTATGTAGGCCTATCTTTAAACAACCTCTGTTCTCTGTATGTTGTTTAGCATTGAGATGTGATAAATATTAAAATACAACATTGTTTAAAGATGGCACTGACAAAAAACAAAAAATGGATTCAAAGTAAGAAAAATTACGTGAAAAACAGCAACAGTCTAGTTCATTTCTGCAAAAATACCCTGTGGTAGTTACATTAAACGTGAAACAACTTCTATGGTTGTCAATTGTAGGCAAAATTCCCCTGTTAAAGACTTGTCTTGCTTTTCCACTTGCTTCAAAATGGCCCCCCCTTGTTTGAAAGAGTCTACTAGGGGGGCATACAGTACGTTGTGCCACTAATTATTGTAAACATATATACAACAGATCTGCAAATAAATATAAAATTTCTTCTGACAGAAGGAATTAGTTATACTGCATGTAATTAAGTATCTGAGAAACCCCTGCTGCTGCTTGATTCACTGCTTTCTTAAAAATACCCCTATCATACTTGTCTCAAGATATCCACTGCCTGGTTTTTCTGTTTGGAAGCTTATTGCTCTTCTGTGGGGAGTCTTAACAAGGGCTCTATTGGGAGCCATTGGAGGTTTCTTTTCATTGTACTATACCTGGTAGTACACCACTGTGATTAGATTTGACTTCTTCCTCTTTCTCATGTATCGATTGATCACTTTATCCTTTTCCCAGTTGGAGCTGCTCACTCGAAGTACAGCTGTAATTCATTTGGTGTTTGTTTTCCACTAATGCTGTTCAGATTCAACCTGGACTGCTTTGCTTCTAAATGACTCAAGCAGTGTCTAGGGTTTTCCTGGCTGCTTTATGACATATAGTATACAGCTCACAGGTTATGATTCGGATACAGTATATTAAAATCAAATTTGAGGTATATTTTTATTTGTGCTTTTTGAAAAATAAAATTGATACAGATCTGTAAATGTGAAGCCAGAGCCGGTCAAGACAAAAATAAAGGCTGTCTTGGAATCGCATAATGAAAAGGCATTTAAGTGCCATTCTGAAGAAAAAATAAAACATGGCAGACAACCGCACCTTTAAAATTTTAATTTATAGAACAGCTTTTTTAAAGTGCCTTCTGAAAGATCAATCAGTGCTCTCAATAACTAAAGTTTGGTGAAAGTCTGTCTGCAATATGCAGTGTGCATTATTAATAGAAACTTACTGCTGTTTGCCATTAAAAATGCAATACACCTTAACCAATGCAATATGATGTCACTTCCTCCTTAGTATTGTGGTCAGAACAGTATTTGCAGGTTATACAGGAAACCAGTACAAAGACCAGACCAAGAAACAACTGCTCTGCATGTAGAATAGGTAATTGATGCTCCAGTTTTTGTTTTACTTTCTACATATATTATACATAATTTCCTTCTCTATTCATTAAATCAGCAAGTTTTCTTCACCTTATAATTATAACAGGTGTCTCCTGGAGAATTAGATAACACAATGGCTCTCAACTAAAGTAGCGTAATGTGATTTCTGTTGATTCTCCACACTCCAATGTGGTGAATTAGGCTCCTTCTCCTGTTTTTGAAATGAAGGTTCTAACATTTGATGTTTAATAGTAAGGATTTCCAAGTTGTGTATACCATCACAAGTAAATATTGAATCCCATGTGAGTCTGACTTTTAATCTCATTATTCTGCTAAATACTTCAGCTAATTACTGTGAACTCGTCCTGTTGAGATATATTGATTGCTGGAAAAGGCAGTTGCTGAATTTGATCAAACCTTGCATGGCCTTGTGTTACAATATATTTTTCCCCATTTTTACACTTCACATGACAGGCATATTCAGGTTCATTGATATTTAATTTATTTATATTCAGATTTATGTACTGTATGTTTCTTAGTTTCTGTTTAGAAAAAAAAGGTGAATTTCTGAAGATACATGCAACGTGTTTTGTTTGTCAAATAAAAACAATAAAAAATGTCCCTGAGGTATTCTTTTAAATTGAATTGCAGCCATGTCCAGGCAAATTAGCCTCAACGTTCCTAGCAGCAAAGACAACACCCTGGTTTTGCATATCCATTGAAGAAGGGTACCGTCAGTACAGTGCTGTTGTACACCATGACAGGGTGCTGGAAGATATAGCAGTATGCTGACAGAAAGTATACAAAATGAAGGTGACCTGAGGCAGGTATCAAACCTGTGACCTCATGAACCCCAGAGGGGAGTGCTATCACTGAGCCACCAGCACTTTGGAAAACTTGTGATTCACGTAGCCTTTTGTCACACATGTTGTATGACCTTAATATCAGATGGCTCACAGACATAATTTAGTTTCTCAGATGCTCTATATACAGTACAATAGCTTAGCCTTAAGTTAGCAACATACTCTGTCTAAGAACTGTAGGCATTGTCTGCAGCTTCTGTCATTGCCTTAATGAGTATAGACTAAGGCTTTTCTTGAGTTTGTCCTTTTGCCATATAATTAGATTAACGTAAAACTTGACTGTAAAGTCCCACAGCCAAGACTGAAGGAAACTGCCTTTTGCAGACAGGTGGCCGGCACATCCAGGATACACTGCATGTAAGCACAATGGGCTAAAAAAGAAAGGCAGTTACTATGCAGGTGCTTTCAATGTTCAGTCAACTTCATTGAGTTACAGCTCCCCTCAAAACAATCCACTGCTATTCAATTTTCAGTCCCTTTTATAGAAAGCAAAAAGATTGTACAAGTAAATGTTTTGTTTAATGCAGCATGTGTGTATTATACCCAAGAATGTGGTGCAAATATCCTTTTGAACTATCTTTTGATAAGAACATCATTTGTTATGTTCCCTCCATGCTTTGCCATGGTGTTGGATATGTTCGCAAAGGACAGTTGAGCAGCGAGCAATGAAATTACTTTGGGAGCAGGTGGAATAAGGTCAGGTCAGTTACACATCTACACACAATTAAAATGCTCCTTTTATTTCTCTGTATTGACGTTATATTAAGTAATTTCACCTTCTGTGGCCAGCCATTGACCAGTACCATCTGTGAACTGCATTGAGACAGCCGTAAATCAGCTACAGATATCTTATAATGAATTCCAGATATCGGCAATTCAATTCAATTTAAAATATCTAAAAACTCGCTTACAGATCTCTCCCCCTTTCAGGATATCTGAAAATCATTTGTGGTTATCTTATATTTCTCCAAAGTACTTTAAGGTAATCTGTAAGTCATTTTAAGATATCTAAAATTCAATTAGAGATATCTTAAATGACATTGAAGATAGATATATTAAACTTCTTCAGAGACATCTTCGGATATTTACAGATATCATAAATTGACAAAAGGTCAGGGAATAAATATATAGAAATAAAATATAACAAAGCAAATAACAGATATAATGTCAAGATAAATAATTGCTATAATAATTGAGGTGGTCAAAATGCGGTTTACGAGACGCATGCAGCTCCCGGTGAAATACTGGGTGATGCACACTTAGCGGCTCGAATGAACTGAAGAAACAATATTAAACAAAAATGATAAAGAGAGAAAGTAAAAATAAACACAACGACTTTATTATTTTTGTTTTCTGTATTAATTTGTGTTTATTATTCTTTCTTCTCTCCCATTCTCTCTCATGTTCACTGCATGCACATTTAGTCACTTGATGACCTTCGACACCATGTGCAGACGCATGCGTATTTCGATCACCTCGAGTGAAAGCCGGATGTGCAGTTGAAAGTGAATTTCATCATTTTGAATTAATTTAAGTGCTTGTTCCTTTTGTGGAGACAATGGCATTGAGCAAACCATCCACGAGTAATAACGAAAGTAGGGCTTTAAGCCAGAATGGGAGGAGGAGTTTGCTTTTACAGAAAACAGTGGAAAACCTGTGTTTTATCTGCAACAAATCACTTACACACAGTCTGTAGTCAGTAAAAGGCGAGCAACTTCAAACGTCATTATGAAACAAGTCTCAAGACATTTTCATCTGAATATTCTCCTGGATCAGACCTGAGGAGAAATAAGCTAGCCATGCCTCAGCTGTCAGCAGGCCCAAGATGGTCGACATCTTGGGCCTGTTCCCCCGTTCAGACAAGGGGAACTGATACGTCCTGGTAGCCCTTGACTACTTTACAAAGTGACCTGAAGCCAATGCGCTGCCCGACCAGGTGGAGACGGTGGTTGAAGCACTGCTGGATGGGTTCTTCAGACGATTCGGGGTCTCCCAGGAGCTCCACAGCAACCAGGGGTGGAACTTTGAATCAAGAGTGTTTGCGGAGATGTGCCGACGTCTGGGAATCTGCAAGATGTGGACAACCCCCTTCACCCTCAGAGCAATGGTTTGGTCGAGTGGTTTACGTCCTCCTGGCCTGCCGCTCTGCAGTGCAGGACTCCACCTCCTGCATCCCCACGCTTTTGATGTTGGGCCGGGAACTTCACACCCCTGTTGAAATGGCGTTCAGCTGGCCGCCAGACCCCTCCACTGAACCAACCAGACCAGAGTATGCAAGGCTGCTTCAGGACCGCCTGGAGTTGGCCCACAGTTTTGCCAGGAACCAGTTACAGGCTGCCGGCAGAAGAGAAACTATGACACCAGGGCATGAGGGAGGCACTTCACAACGGGGGGAGCTTGTCTGGGGTTACAGCCCCCGATGAAAGCAGGGCCGCTTCCCTAAGCTGGGCAGCCACTGGCTAGGACTTGCCAGATCTTGGAGCGAATCAGGGAGGTGGTCTAACTGATTCAGCTACCACCCACCGTGATTGGCTCACCCCCTACCGGAGATGGGACCCTGTACAACCAAGCCCTCAACACCTTCCTCCCCCTTACTTGGCAGTCCTGCTGTGCCACCCTTCAGCCCTGGCCCTGCCGGATTGTCCCCCACCACTAGGACTCAACAGACCACCACTTGCGGATGCAGGGAAACTTGGGTAAGGGGGAGCTGTGTAATGACCAGTAAGTTCAGTGCAGCAGGTGTTCATGGACATCAGAGACGGGAGAATCGCCACCAATCGGGCTCGGCTTGCCGTGCCAGCGTCACCAGTTGCAACAGTGTTGGCAGAATCAAGGGATGAGATGTTGCAACTTCAGGGGATCGAGAGTGGGAAGCCGTGTCTGCTTGGGATTGGTGGCTGGTGCACCTGGAGCATGCCCTGGACACATAAATAAGTAGCGGACTGCTGCTGCTGAGCTGCGGAGAGAGGGACATAAGCTGGAGGGCGAGAGAAAGAAAGCAGAAGAAACCACAGGAAAGAGCAAAAGAGAAGCGGGCCTAGAAAGGACCAGAGTCTGCACTCAGTGGTTGTAGCACACGGCTGCAACAATGTGTTTTGGGACTTGCTTTTATTTTATTTGTATTATTTTGTCACAGTATGAGTAGCACTAATCTGCTCAGCTGCAATTGTACCACTGGACGGTAAAGCAGCACGCTTAACCTGCCCAGTATAGGGTCCTGGCTTAATCGTGAATTCGAGAACCTGAAATTCCAGAGTGAGCCTCCTTTATTTCCACGCAACGTTACATTATATTTACATATCTTACGTCTCGTCATGAGCAGGTACTGCAATCCCTTTCAAAATAAATACAGTGCATTTGTCAGCCACAAAACTCTCAAAAGTATTTCATTCATGCAGCAGTCATACAAAAAAAGCTTATTTTTTATGAAAACCGAGCATTCGGATCTTCAAGGGAAGAGCTTGTCAAAAAGAATCCTTACAAAAATGTGTCTTTTATGTGGTGTTTTTGGTGAAATCAGGGCACTTATCATATTTTGCTTCATAATAACTGAATATATTTTATTTAAAATGCATTATATATATATATATATATATATATATATATATATATATATAGTATAAACAGAAATAATAGTACAATAAAAAAAACCTGTAAGGCTCTGCAATGTTCTCTCTTGTTCTTGTGTATTTTGCTGCCATCAAGAGATAACAACTACTGTACTGCACAGAGTAAGGGCAAGATTCCGTTATAATGTTTGAGAGAATTAAAAAAATAAATGTTTAAAACATTTCTTGTTTTACAGTGTGTGTCTTGTGGCTCTCAGCCATATGAAAATGTTCGCTCTATTACAATAAATGTTCCATACAAAACAATATTTACATACATCTATCAAACACTTTCAAATAAGTTTCTATGATGCAAAATGCATTTTACATACTGCATAAGTAACATATACTGGTTTTCCACCTGGGAGGACAATAAAGCAAGTGCAGTTGTAGACATCTCTGTTGATTTTATGCTACGTTTGTCCTCGTCTATGCCTTATAAGCCATTGGCCACAAGCAAGATCTCAACAGCAGGTTGATTTTTGCGACTATGAGCCAGGTTTGACTTTGAGGCGTAGTCCTTGGTTCCAACACCATTATATCACTTCTACTTCTTGTGCTGCTTGAGCTTCAGGTGCCTCAGGCATCTAACGCCTTTTAAGAGCCATCACTAAAAATGCAGGATTAATTCATTTCCTTTGAGGCTCTGTGTTTTGGCATGGAGAAAGCACTGTAACAGCTTGCTTGAAAAAGGTGACATTTCTCAGTATGCAAAGTAACAGGAAAAATCCTTCCGGGAAAGAAAAAGTTCCTCAAAGCCCTGCACCTTTTGACTTTGCTTGGAGTAAAACAGATGCTAACAGCCTTATTTATGGTATAAATGGCAGTGCTGCTGAAGTTACTGAAGGATTCCTAATGAATAGTTTGTCAAAGTTACTAAGCAAGGTTTTAAAACCATGTCCTTCTGAAACCCTAGAACTGTCAGAGCTGGTTATTTATAATGGTGGCTGACGTTTGGCAGGTTAATGAATGATTGAATAAAGTCGATGGCTCTGTTTATGCCAGTGGAACACAGGCAGGACACTGTGGTACTGCTTTGTTTTTCAAGAAAATGAAAGTAGGAGAGGGAGGAACTGGTTTATTGACGGGACTCAAGGTGAAGTGATACTAAAACTTTTCCCTGTGCTGCTTCTTGTTCAGTTAAGCTAATTGGAATTTGGCTTTGCTTGGGAAGCCATGCCTTTTAGTCAAACATTGTATGTTTGTAGCCTTCATACAAACAGACACAAATAATAAATAACAGGTACACCAGGAGAGGATTTAAATTATTATTTTAGTACCAATAAACTTGTTTCTTGCTCTTTCTGCATCACAGATACATATTTATCCCTTTCAGACACATTGTTTGTAATTCAGTTGTTAGAAATGTTTACTATAGGGTTCAGGAAGTTGGCCTGCCAAGGCTTTGAAAAACATGTATCCATTATAAAGTACAGCATAGATGGGAAACGTAATATGGTACAATAATACATGCTGATACATTTATTCTGCCTTAGCTGTTTTGGTACATTCAAAATTGTTTGGTCAGATTAAGTTAATATCAATTAAAATCCTGTTATATATTTGTCACTTTAATGATACTATAATGATAATTTAGCTACAATGCTGATAACTTTTTATTTTTATTATTATTATTATTATTATTTATTTCTTAACAGACGCCCTTATCCAGGGCGACTTACAGGAAGAATCGGCAGGTGCGTGCCAGAGTGGAGATGTGCTGGGAATAAGAGGTTCTTCGCTGAGGAGGAGGGAGAGAGTGTGGTAGATTCCAGAGGAATGGAGATAGAGAGATCAGAGGAGGGGGAGGAGGAGGAGGGAAAGAAAAGGAGGTCAGATTTAGAGAGGTTGAGTTTGAGGTGATGCGAGTGCATCCAGGAGGAAATAGCAGACAGACAAGTAGAGATACGGGAGGAGATGGTGGAGTCAGATGTGGGGAAGGAGAGGAAAATCTGAGCATCATCAGAATAGAAATGGTATGAGAAACCATAGGATGCGATGAGGGGGCCCAGGGAGCGGGTGTAGAGAGAGAACAGGAGAGGACCCAAGACTGACCCTTGGGGGACTCCTGTTGAGAGAGGGCGAGGTGTGGAGGTTGCTTCATGCCAGGTTACCTGGTAAGTGTGGTTGGAGAGGTGGGAGGAGAACCAGGCCAGAGCAGTGCCAGAGATTCCCAGGTCAGCGAGAGAGGATAGTAGAATAGAGTGATCGACAGTGTCAAAGGCAGCAGAGAGGTTGAGGAGAATTAGGACAGAGGAGAGACAGGCAGCTCGGGTAGAGTTTAGTGAGTTAGTGACAGACAGGAGGGCGGTTTCAGTGGAGTGAGCAGAGCAGAAGCCAGATTGGAGAGGGTCGAGCAGAGAGTGGTTGGACAGGAAAGCAGAGAGAAGGTGGAGAAGGAGGGTGAGTTAATAGGGGATGCAGTGGGTGTAGGGGTTGGAGCAGGAGGGGGTGGGGGGGGAGGGAGAGGTTTTAAAGAGTTTGCGGATATCTGAGATTTTAGAAGAGAAGAGGCAAAGTCATCAGAGGAGATAGAGGAGGGAGGAGGAGGGGGGAGGGTTTAGGAGGGAGGAGAAGGTAGAGAATAGTTTACATGGGTTGTTAGTGGAGGCTTGGATTATAGATTGGAAATAAGAACATTTAGCAGAGGAGAGAGTAGAGGAGAAGGAGGAGAGGTCTAAGGCAGCAGGGAGTTTGGTTCTCTTCCATTTCTTTTCAGCAGATCGCAGTGTGGTTCTTGCTGACCAGAGCACAGAGGAGAGCCAGGGTTGGGGAGGGGAGGGGCGAGCAGGTCGGGAGGTGAGGGGACAGATAGAGTCAAGGGAGGAGGTGAGGGAGGAGAAGGTAGCAGAGTCTACAGAGAGTTGGGAGAAGGAGTCAAGGGAGGAGGTGAGAGAGAGCGGTGGAGGCATGGACAGACTGGGAGAGAGAGCGGATGTCACGGCTAGAGGTGACAGTGGGGGTAGGAGGAGCAGGGAGAGAGGGGAGAGACAGAGAAAAAGAGATGAAATAGTGATCAGAGAGGGTGGAGGGGCAGCAGGCACTGGAGAAGGTGAGGTCCAGTTGACGGCCAGCTTTGTGGGTAGGAGGGGATGGAGAGAGACAGAAGTCGAAGGAGTGAAGGAGAGGGAGGAATCCGGCAGAGTGGCTGGGGTTGGAGAGATGGATTTTGAAATCACCTAACAGGACAGTTGGGGTAGACAGAGAGGGGAGGGAGGAGAGTAGATTGTCGAGTTCATCGAGAAAGTGAGCGAGAGGTCCAGGGGGACGGTACAGTATAATTAGCAGGCGTTGACAGGGAGAGGTTAGTTGGACAGCATGAAATTCAAAGGTGTTAATAGAGAGTGAGGAGAGATGGGAGGGGACAGAAAAGAGTAAGGAGGGAGAGAGGAGAAGACCAGTCCCACCTTAATTGTAGGTTTTCATTGGTTTAATTTGGCTATACAGTAGAACCATATCTGATCCTGTAAGATACCATACCCTCTATTAACAGATGGACCTGTGGCATGTGTCATTTGCACATGTTGTTACCAACTGAATGGTACTGATGGAAACTGATCAATGTACACTTTACTATGGGTAAATTCAGCTCAACATGACAGAATGGATTCAGTTGCAGATAAAAAAGATGATGTGTTTGGGAATTCAGTTTCACTTTTTATATGCTGTCACTTCACGTAACTGCCCAGTTTATCTATGTTAAATAAAGGTAAACAAGAAAACAAGGGATTAATTACTGTACCGTTAAAAAGCTGAAACAAGATTTGTTTGCAGACCTACAAAGCCTGTTTATGTTTGTGTACATGCTTCCTTGTTGTTGTTTCTGTCTCGGGTTAACTAGACTGAAAAAGCACGGTAAGTGCTTTTTGGAATGCTAATTTGTAAATTGCAGTGCTTGTTTTACAATAATTTTCACCGACTTCGTTTGTATAGTATACATACAGTACCGTACTTTGGTGTTTTAGACACACTGATGTACCAGGCATTGTTAATTTAGAACGCCTCAATGTTAATAAATGTAGTATAACAACTCCCTCCGAGATACAATATATTTACATATCCGATGGACCCCTGGAACCAATTAAATCGGTCTTTAAGTCTACAGCGCTCCCTGTTGTTTTGTTTATTGCATTTTCTGTTTTGTTTTGCTATCTGGTGGCATGACTAATGAAGTACAGCTGATCCAATGCTGGTCAGAAAAAACAAGAGTGCAAAGCTGTGACATTTTTGCATTATTGGACTGTGACAGTCTTGTGATAGGTAAGTAGCTGGCTATGGCTACCACAGTATATGTCACAATAGATATCAGAGATACTGTCTACTTGTTACTGATACAGTACCAACACAGAAAAAAAGTGTTCGCCTTTTAGGAGTTCTGTAGGGGTGGTGGGTCTGCTTCACTTACACATACGTATTCAATTTGAGCGTAATGTTTTCCTCCAAGGAACTCATTGACCCCACTGTCAAATGTAGCCCTGGCGGAGTGTTTTCTTTCTTAGCTGAAGTCATTTCACTTGAGGTAAAAGAAGGCAAGTCACACTTACCTCATTATTTCTGTCAGAATAGCCAAAGGGTGAATTGTGAGGAGGTAATCCCCTGACACGCATTATCCAGCTATTTACAGGAAGATGCACAGTGTGGATCTGCACCCTTGCCCTCTGAATCTCCGTTCTCAGTGACATCTACTTGAATGTAAATACAAAGAGCACGCCTTCAGTGCATACATACAAGACAGGGCTACATTAGAGACATACAGCAAACTTTTAAACAGTCTGCCAGTAACTACTTTTGTCAGTCAAAGTCCCAGGTTTTGCATTAGTAACTACAAGACATTATTCTGAGATACTGGTAGATTTTTTTCTTGTATTATACATTTTGTTAAAGGGCAAAGTAGCTTCAAATTGCATTTTCTTATGTTTCTACGGTTCCCTAAACTTTCATGATTTTTGCAATCATTAGTGATTCGTATTGCGACGACTTAAATATCGAGAGTTCAGAAGCTGCTTTTCAGTTCCAGTTGCCTGCCATAGACATATGTAATGTTGGCTAGATAACCAAAGTGTCTTTATATTAGTAAGTGCGAGCGCACAGCACTGTAAGGTACTCTAAGTACCATATTGTCTTATGCACAACACGTCTATGTGATTTTCCGTGTCGCCCTTATTATATGATACAACTTGTACATTAATATGATCAATAAATTTGCTGCACAGCAATGCTCAAGTTGCCTATTTATTTTAAAAACACCCTGCATTGTTTTTAAAATGTTAATATATGATGGCTGCATATTCCTTTTAACTAACTTGAGAACCATTCTTTGACACAAAGGTCCTGAGGGTAGATCAGAAGTTAGGTCATGGGGACTAAATTCAATTGAATTTTACTTTTAGACCCATAATAAAATGTGCAATGATCAGTTTCCATCTGTACAGTTCAGTTGGTAGCAGCATATGTAAATGACGCCTGACATCGGTTAATAGAGGGTGTTGTATCTTAAGCCCCTTTCACACTGGCATGCTCTACCCGGGTCAGGACCCGGTGTCATGCGGGTAGGCTACACGATTTCACACTGCTTTTGATAAAGCAGGGTTGACCTGGCTGACAGACGCGTGTTACATGGAGTGACATTTAACATTTTGACCACTCTATAAACTTTTATCAGATACAAAGTATTACTGAAGTTTATGTTTTGCTATACAATGTAAATAAATTGCTCTTTCAAAAACATACTGCAGCATAGGCCTTTACTTACTATAATTGCTCACAGAATCACAAAATAAAATAAGCAACATGTAATCGCAAAATAAATAAATAAATAAATAAATAAATAAATAAATAAATAAATACAATTTAAAAAAAAATGTGGTTGGGTAATAGGGTTAAACATTAAGTTTTCACCTTTGCAACTTATTCCATTAGCCATATGAGAAATAATTTAAGACCCCAATTATGTGGCATTTTTACATTTAATTCTTTATTTAACCTTTTCCCCATTATCTGTGTCTTTTGACGTTGCTAGGTAGCAACAAAAAATGACAGGTTTTCACCATACTACAAGTCAGTCCAACCACCTGATACAGTCGACTGTATTAAAAGCTACTGATGGCTCATTACTGTGTCATTCCATTTCTAAACGGTCTGCAAGCATGAAGATTTCCTCACTGTTTTTAAACCCTATACAAAGATTTTAACTTTTAATTTCAATTCATTGTAGTGGGTTTACAAAACAATCACCACTATTTTGGTATATAGGTATCTCATAATCTTGGTCCAGTTTTGTCATTTACCATTACTAAACACATTTTTGGATAAAGTGAAGAACAAATATCCCTCCCAGTCATTCTGAGCCCAATGTGCCCAGGATGTATTCAGGTTGGAGCCTACAGAGCTGTTAAAGGAAGCACACCAGCGATGTAGTGATGTGTCATTCACCTTTCATGAACACAAAAGCCCCAAAATAAATAAATACAAACAAGCTTGTTTTAATAAACTTTTTTGTTTTATTTTCACTGGAGTAGCAGCTGTTGAACCATTGAACCGTTATGTTTCTGTTACCAAAAAGGTACCCGAAATATGTAAACATTTTTAGGAAATATTTATTTAATCTGTATTTAGAGTGCATATTATCTACCTTTTAACTTGAGGAAAGGCTAACCATTGCTGTTACATGATGCAACAATGCTGTGTATGTATCTCTTACTATCTGGCACATGGACCAGTACCGGTGCCGATAATATGGAGCTTCATAGTAATTAAGGAAAAAAGAAACTGTTCAGTCAATCAAAACCAAGAAAAAAAAGTTATTCCAGCTCACCTCTCTTTCTGTGCTTGACAGAGTTGACAAGAGATCCTCATTACCATAGAAAATATATGGTTTGAAGTAATTACTATCTGAATATGAATGGGAATAGATCTAGGCACAGACTGCAGTGGCCTTTTACTGACAAGGTAAAACATTCTTCACAATTCTTATTATGATTAGTGATTATTGAAAAACTGAAAAGAAAAGAGGCAACATATTGACTGCCAGTAAACACCTGAGTGTGTTGTACTCATTTTAATTCTGCTAGTTAGGTATGAAAGATTCTTTTTATCTATCTGAAAGGCTTAAAACCGTTTCCAAGTTATTGGATACAATGTAGGTTTTGACCTCTCTTTATATGTATTTTTTTTTTTTTTTTGCGTTGATAAAAAACAGTGGGTGTTTATGTCTTTACCAGCGAGGCACATTTCCTCTCTCCAGAAGACCTTGTATTCAAAAACCTCCCAATTAAGGATGTCAACTTTTCCTTTGTAAGGCTGTCAGACAGCAAGATCTTCTATTCCTCATAAATGAAGGCCTGTCATTTCCTGAATATCCTATTGAGATTTGATAAAAAAACACAACTGCCAGCTCTCTTCACCCAGTTTTGAAACATGGCTAAAATGATCAAATATGAGTGGTTGAAACTATGAATGCTGCCAAAAAACTATTCATATATAAAATAAATGATTTACAGTAACACAACTCTATATTGTTTTAAAAAAAAATGATGTCCTGCCTTTTAAGTGATATGCAACACAAACGGTTCTGCTCAGAATTTTGATTGTAAATAACAGCGGAATTCCCCAGGGTTTTTCTATAGATGACACTTGTGCACTGCATGCTGAAGTTTTCATATTTTACACTGATTGAGTTGTGCTTGTCATATTGTTAATACAGTGTCAATAATAAGATATCAGTTGATTTTAAAGCACTTCTTTAACACTATGAGCACCCTTGAACTTAGGACCAGATATTCAAAGGAGATGAGCTTCACGAAGGCAGTTGCAGGGATTTTTTCGCCCCCTCAATTCTGCCTGGAGAAAAAAGTTGTGCCTGCGAGTTTTATTTAAAATGGAAGTTTTTCCTCAACTCTGGAGAAGGCGATGTATAATTATGCAAGTCCACCTACAAGAGTGAAATTCAAACAATATGTTTTCCGTAAATCAGAATTTTGGAGAAAAAAAAAATGTTGCAGGTTTTTTTTCCCCTTTTTTTCTAGTTGTTCAGAGCGGTGCGAGAACTAAAAAAAAAAACAACAAAAAATAGAAACTGTTGCTATATAAACAGTTTTTATTATTTTCATTATTAAATATGCATACAAAAATAAATACCCGTGTCTTAACACATTCTCTCTGGGATATCTGCAGCTCCAAAAACAGCAACAGAGAATGCTGATATCTCAGATAAGTTTTCAGTTTCAGATACTGATAGTGTAAAAACAGATGTTGGCGGCACTGATGGTAGCTGTGCCTGGAGAATTCCCAACCTCAATGGAAATTGTTTGGGAAACCCTTTTGCTGTTAAACCGATCGGCTCTACTCAAATTTCTAATCATAATATATTTTTTTTATATCATCTATATCCAGTGGAACAGTTGAAACAGTATTTAAGTTATTTGGGAGTGGATGAAAGCCACACAAAGACAAGACTGTCCGAACGGGGCACTAAAACGGTGTGAAAAGTCTTGAAAACTATACTACACGATTACTCAGCCTCTATATATTAAAAGGCACTATTATTATATGATTTCATATTTTGTTAATCGTGTTTTATAATTGGACGTTTCTCATTGATTTGCTGTGCTGTCCGGACAGGTATGTCTTGGTTTGGAAACATTTTAATGTACGGTATGCAAAAAAATATGAAAACTCATATAATTCTAATTATTTTTAATATATAGACAATAGTGATGGAGTAATTATGCAGTGTAGTTTTTAATACGTTTTGCATGGTTTAGTGCCAAATCTAATTTTTATTTTTTTCCATCAACTATTATTATAATCTCCTCATAGTAAAGTTGCCCTCTCAATGCTTTAGAACACTTTGAGCCATTGTCTCACCTCGTATAGAAATACACCAGTACAATACACCTTAATATGGCCCTGCATCAGTTGCAGGACTGTATTAAGGGACGGGCCTATGGGGCCCAGGCCCCCTAGAAAACTAGGGGCCCCTTAATTATGATTTTACATATTTAGTCTTCCATTTTTTAAAAATGTACAGAGCCTTAGAATGTATATGTATACTGTGTACATCACTGTAAGAGCAGTAAATACTGTTCACAATTTTACATTTTAATTTAATAACACTTGACACCCCCCTCCCTTGAAAATGGTTTGAGTGTTTTTGACACGCGGCCTGCCTGTTGAAGAACCACAGCATGAATATATAAATTAATGTATGTACAACTGTGTTTGTGTGCATGTTACTGTTAAAGACTAAAGCAGCTTTAGTCCAAAAAATTCTGAAGCTTAGCGTGTTTTTAAAAAAAAACAGAGAAGTGACTGAAAAAAATTACGAGGAGCAAGACGGCCTGTCTGGAGCTGGTAATGTTGAGAATTTGCAGGCAGAAAAAAATGCGGTAGAAATACAACAGCCTCTTACTACATTCGAAGCTGCTCAATAAAAGGTACATTTATCTACCACTGACCAAGTTTCTGCAGATCCTGCACTGTGGAGAAAATCAGAAGAAAATAAAAATGAAAATGAAATGTGTGTAGAAACGCCGATGTAGAAAACTTCCTGACTTGTGAGTGGGTGATTTAAGGGAAGCAAATAATGTCTTCTAAAGATCTTTTTTACATGTCGCCTGCATAACAATGAAATTGTTTGAGCGAGATTGGCTTATTTACTCTCCATCAACTGGCAATGTTTACTGCTTTGTGTGTAAGCTTTTCCCCAGTAGATCACATGCTTTTACAGAAGGATTTAGCGATTGGAAACATCCCATGATATTTGTTGGATCAGTGTTTGTTTATTTTGGCCACCGTGCTGTTTTGTTTGTTTAATTTGTTTAATAAAGAACGAGCGCTTGGGGGACTCACCCCGCAATACTGTGCCTGTGTATTTCCTGGTATGGTGATGTCATCACTCAGCCATCCTTGACACAGCTATAAAGTTTTGAAGTGCTCGTGGGCTTGGCTTCCATGGCCAGGATGAAGTATTAGGATCCACAAGCAATGGAGATTATTTGGGGAGTTTGGAACTAATAGCACAGTTTGATCCATTTCAGGCTGACAACCTGGCTAAATTCGGACCAAAGGGTAAAGGTAAGCCCCCCTACCTGTCTTCAACTATATGTGATGAATTCATATGATAATGCTAAGCCCCTTTCACACTGGCACTCCTACCGGGGTCCCGACCCGGGTTCTGGCTACCTGGGTCACAGCTTGTCTACATCTCTGACTGGATGACTACAATGTTCTGTATGAACGCTTTGGAGTCCTGTTTAAACTGGGTTTGCTGGATGGCAATTAAGTTTGCAGATGTGCGGCAGAACTTACTACAGTTTACCCTCAAGACTTGGACCGAAACTTTCCTGACAAAATCTTTCAGTTTCAGTTATTTGTAGAAAATGAGAAAGATAAGCCACCATATGCACTGCATCAGATGCTATGGCGTAGTCATCCTCAGTCTATATTGCCCTCTGAATTAATCTCACCCTACATGTGACTGAAGGAGAGTGGTCGTTTTCGAAGATCCAAGATGCAGCAAAGCCGCTTGAATGCTTTGTTGGAGTTGATATTATTAGTTTATACATCAGAGTTGGTACAAGAAATGAACTTTGACAACCTAATTTCTGACTTCAGTTTGCTTAAAGCTCGGAAGAAAAGACTTGCATAAAAAGAAAAGCATTTTTTATTGCTTTTCAAAAAAATGCCCATAGCAAAGTTATCTGTTTTATTCAGCAATCAGACACACCATTAGCCATGTTACGTTATTAGTTATTGTGTAGATTTGTTACTGAATTGCTTTATCTCTTGTCGGGTTTGCACATACTCTTTATTTATATATATATATATATATATATATATATATATATATATATATATATATATATATATATATATACAGTGCCTTGCAAAAGTATTCAGACCCCTGACCAATTCTCTCATATTACTGAATTACAAATGGTACATTGAAATTTCGTTCTGTTTGATATTTTAATTTAAAACACTGAAACTCAAAATCAATTATTATAAGGTGACATTGGTTTTATGTTGGGAAATATTTTTAAGAAAAATAAAAAACTAAAATATCTTGCTTGCATAAGTATTCAACCCCTGTGCTGTGGAAGCTACCAGTTTACACCGATGAAAGAAATTTCCCTAACGAGGGCACAATTACCTTACCATTGGCCTCCACCTGTGAACCATTAAAGTTGCTGTCACATTTTCTGGATAAAAACCCCACTGTTGAAGGATCATTGGTCAGGCTGTGAATCTGAAGGAAAATGAAGACCAAAGAGCATTCTACAGAAGTTAGAGATAAAGTAATACAAATGCATAGATTAGGGAAAGGGTACAAAATAATATCCAAGTGTTTGGATATCCCAGTGAGCACAGTTGGATCAATAATCAGGAAGTGGAAACTGCATCACACCACCCAGGCACTGCCAAGAGAAGGCCGTCCCTCAAAACTCAGCGCTCAGACAAGAAGGAGACTTGTGAGAGAAGCCACAGAGAGGCCAACAATCACTTTGAAGGCGCTACAGAGTTCAGTGGCTGGGAGTGGAGTAATGGTGCACCAGTCAACCATATCAAGAGCTCTTTATAACACTGGCCTGTATGGGAGGGTGGCAAGAAAGAAGCTGTTACTCAAAAAGTACCATCTGAAAGCACGTCTGGAGTTTGCCAGAAAGCATGAGAGTGACCCAGCTGCGATGTGCGAACAGGTTTTGTGGTCAGATGAGACCAAGATAGAGCTTTTTGGCCAAAACTCAAAGCGCTATGAGTGGCGCAAACCTAACACTGCCCATGCCTCAAGACACACCATCCCTACAGTAAAGTATGGTGGTGGCAGCATCATGCTGTGGGGATGCTTCTAATCAGCAGGGACTGGGCATCTTGTTAAAATTGAAGGAAGAATGGATGGAGCAAAATACAGGGAAATACTGCAAAAGAACCTGCTTCAGTCCGCTAAAAAACTGAAGCTTGGGAGGAAATTCACCTTTCAGCAGGACAATGATCCCAAGCACAAAGCCAAAGCAACATTGGAGTGGTTCAAGAACAAAAAGGTGAATGTCCTACAGCGGCCCAGTCAAAGTCCTGATCTTAATCCCATTGAGAATCTGTGGCACTATTTGAAAATTGCGGTCCACAAGCGTCGTCCAACCAACCTGAACAACCTGGAGCAAATCTGCCAAGAAGAATGGGCCAAAATCACTCTGATACTGTGTGCAAAGCTGGAACATACTTACCCCAAAAGACTTAAAGCTGTTATTGCAGTGAAAGGTGGCTCTACCAAATATTAATGTGTGGGGGTTGAATACTTATGCAAGCAAGATATTTCAGTTTTTTATTTTTCCTAAAAATATTTCCCAACATAAAACCAATGTTACCTTACAATAATTGATTTTGAGTTTCGGTGTTTTAAAATAAAATATCAAACAGAACAAAATTTCAATGTACCATTTGTAATTCAGTAATATGAGAGAATTGGTCAGGGGTCTGAATACTTTTGCAAGGCACTGTATATACTCTAAGCCCACTCTTAAACTCAGGGGAGACGTTCAGGAGGACATAAAGATGTTTCGAACTGGATCGTTTGTGCACTGGGCTTGCAACGTATCCAGATGACTTTTGATAATCAAGAAATTCACACAAACTCATTCAATTTGAAGTTTTAACGAGTCAGAGTAGTATTAGTACCCCTTCAGTTTATTAACTGCTAAAAAATGGATTGAGTAGTTACAGACTACGTTGAATCCCAGCTGACAGACAATCTGGGCAGTCCAGTGCCTTAACAGTTGTTAGCATTAATACTTCAATACATCTATGGTTACAACGTGTTTTGCCCTAAGGCTACGCATGCATAAAACTAGACGCCCACCGCTAAGTCCTAAAACATCCAATATGTCATTCTCAGAGTAAAACATAAGTCATACAACTTATAGCAATGCATCAATATAAGAGAGCTATAGATTCCAAATAGTTCTTACCTCCCAAATTATATATGGAAGTGTAGAATATAAGGTAAGGACAGGAACTGTCTTCAAAAGCAAAGACTTCTGAACACGACACCAACAGCAATCAGCTTGATCAGAGATCTTCAGAGCATGGATCACACAACTTGTAGTTAGCAAGTTGGTGACACTTGACTAGGATTTTACCTCGGTTTTTATAGAGTTTTTTGTCTTGCTTCTTATGTCAGAAGTTTCAATTAAGTCTTAAACATTAATCAGCCTTAACAGCTCCTGTCCCTCAAGTCAACATCATTCTCAAAACACCCGGCAACTCCCTCCATAAAATGAATTAGCCATCATCCCCTAGTCCATTTCTCCTACATCTCTGAAATATGTAAGGTGAACTTTTGAACTGATGTTATTCTTTATTGGTACCAGAAGGTATTTCTTATATGTAAAAGATCACTCATTATAGCAACCTTGGATTTCAAACCCCGCCAAACATTAAAACTCGCATGAGTTGCCAAAAAGTTATTTCTTTCAATTACCCCCCATCTGGTACTGCAAGCAAGCAAAGGCTACCAAGATTAATTACCTTCTCTTTGGCAAGCCTACTATATGCTTGATACAGACTGGTACTACTATGCTTTGAATTAAGTTTTTACTTTAAGTTAATTTTTGCACTATATTCTCTTAGTTCCAATTTCTTAAAAACCATCTGCTAATACACTTAAAAAATCACAAACCACTATTTCCTTTAATTCAATTCTAACTACCCCTACACTTTTTGCTATTTTTATAGAGTTTGCTCTCCTTTGCTCCACTGGTTCGTAATGCCAAAGAGGCTTTATGTTTATTTTAGAGATCCTACCTCTGATAAGAGAGAGGCTCCAAGCTTTCAGCATGCTAGCATGATTTTCCAGTAATGAACCTTCTACACAGATTCCATCCCATTCCACTAATAACATTGTTACTGGTTACAAAGAATATTTTAAACTAATAATACAGTAGATTAATAACAAGGTACATCATAGTATATTATTGTAAACTAACACAAAGAAAATAGCATAATACATTAGTATTAGTACAATTAGGGTACTTCAACATCTTAGATTGTCCCATTGATGTCAAGCAAGTCAGCCCTGCTCCAGCAGGATTCAACTTCTCTCTCTGGTTCAGCTCTGAATGGTTCTGTGAAGGCCACAAAAGGATAAGGTAGCCATCTTTTCACATCACAGGTATGAGGGACATTAGCCTCCACTTGATATCTGCAAAATACCTGGATACGTTTAGCAGGAATACCTTCTTCGCATTCCAGTTTACCCAAATGTGCCCATCTTACAGTATGATCAGTTTCTGTTCCCAGTGAGTTTGTCAAAGCCACCACAGGTGTGGCTTTAAAAGCCTGATACCTGCAAAAACTTAAATCTTGTTATCAGAGCTTCCATCTCTACATTCTCATTCCCATCATCAGTGGGAAGACTTCAAATTAAGTAAACTGTTTCTATCAAAGAGACATCTATCTCTGCCGCATACACCTTTCACTCAAAAAAGGTGATCGCACCTTGTACAAGCTACAACTATTGTTTGCTGTTACGTCTTTATCAAAAACAAAAATCAATATCTTATTAATGTATTTAAAAAACTTAAAGAATAAGCCTCATTATAATTGGAGCTGTTTGTTGAACACAAAGGGCATCAATATGAAATACAGTATTACATATACAGTATATGAAATATCAGACAGTCCAGTAGTATTTTTGCTTTTCTGTAAAATTGTTTTGGAGAAGAACTGGTGAGGTGAAGTCTGCAGAAAGTTTGATAGTAATTTTAGCCGATGATCATAAATTCTGCTTTAAATACTGTTTTATCTATTTCTCACTACATCTGGCCTAAGGTGTAGTCCCTACTCATGAACAAATCCCTTTGTTTCTGCTCCTCTGTAGCACACTTATGTATTTTTTCTCTATTGGGGCTTGCATTGAATTGCTAATATATCTAATGTAGCACAGTATAGAAGCAGGCAGTGCTTCTGTAGGTAAACCTAAATCTTAATGTCTGGCTATGGTGCATGTGTTGATCCCTTATTCTGCTCATTCTTGAAATTGTTAATTCTGTTAATGGCATGTATTTATTCATATCGGGGAAGATGTAAGTCATTTTCTTTTCCCATGGTGGCGGGCCTCAGGATATTCTGTGCCCAGGGCCCTGTGAGTTCTTAATCCGACCCTGATCAGTTGGACAAAGTCTGAGTTGCGATTAATTTCCTGTTTCGATTCTTTTGAATGTATTCATTTCTGCAGCCTTGTGATATTAGCAATTTTCCTGTATCTCTTTTGATTTTCACAGACTTGTGAATATATGCAAGATACTCGCAATGCAGGAGTTGCATACATTTGCAAAATCTTTGAATATTTGGCCCTAAAGTCATAATCTTCGAATGCCACAAAATGTAAGTGGAACCAGTAAAATTGAAAGGTTACAGAGTCAAGTGACGCACTGAGATAAGGAAATAAAAGACTACAGGTAGCTGAAACTTAGGGAAGAACAGCTACAGTGCTCCCTTGTTATTTTGGTAGCTGACTCACACCTATCGATGCCAGTGAACTAGTGAACGGGCTGTACACTAACTACAGTGACAAATAAAATTACTGTCACATGGCCCAACTAAATTTACCGAATGGTGCCACAGTCTGTTATCAGTGTCAGAATTATTGTTGCTAACAATAACAATTTGCACTTCAGAATATGTCCCAATATTGTACCATCAAAATACAAAACTTCATACATAAGAGACAAGGTCAACTATGCATATTAACTTACTAGAAATAATAACAATTTGGCAAATGTCTTAAGTTTTGGAAAAATGTCATAGGATTTAGTCAGTTGCTACGGTAACATAGTCTTGTAGTAGAGTAGAGCGAGACATGCTTATATAATTTTTAAAAAAAGGCAATAAGAAAAACTTTTAATAGCAACACGAGTAAAAAACTAAAATTGCCCACAGGGTATGCAAAGTGAAGCTCAATGGAACTGGCATGCGTGAGCCGTGCTGAGTGGCTTAGTGACTGAAAAGGGGTGGTGCGATGCGCACCCTGTTTTGCCGGATACAAAAATAAGACACGTCTTAATTAGAAATTGATTTACGATGTTATTTTTTTGTTTGTTTGTTTGTTTTTTTATTTTCCATATTTATTTTAGTGAATTTTTATAATTTTTGCTGACTGTTGGCAGGCCACTTGGTTGCCCTTGCAGGCAGGACGTGGCCTGCGGGCCACCAGTTGAAGAGCCCTGCTCTAGTGTATATAGTTTTAGCTATATTGTATGTTTCTGTCACATAAATACTACAAGCCAACTGATACAGCAGCTGCAATATATTATGTTATACTACGGTATATTTTAGTATTTTTCAAATCGGGCTGCTGTAAGGTTTAAATAAAATTAAATGTATAACCCATAACAGCCATACGTTAATCACAATTATTTTGTATTAGTATTAGTATTTTTTATGGTATTGTATATTCTGTAAACCACTGTGTATAAATATTTAATCTGTGTTTATTAGCTCAAAGGTTAGCATGGTTTAGCTTCAAAATTATGATCCACCTGTACACATGCGTGATTTCGATTGAGCAGATTTCCACTCTGATAGGGTGGGTGAAGCAAGCGCTTGTTGATTCTGCCTATGGAGAGTTCTGTTCAGAGCACCCCGTGATGCTCATGAATTTGCAGTTCCCTTTTAATTCAAAGATGATCAGCAACCAATACTTTCGGGATATGCCTGTCACAGGTCAGGGATTTACTGAGCATTTTATGTCAGAGCTGCTGATAGGCCCCTCCGGGGGGTGACATCCTCAGTCCCGCCTACCGAGGGATTAAGTAGACTCCGCAGAAATCACGTTCTCTTTTGCGTCTCACAATCAGGTGAGTAAGGTAGGTATAACTAACCTCTCCAGTTGCATGACTGTATCTTTGTAAAAGAGCTCTCACTATGAGTTTTCTGCTAATTCCACTGCAAATATTGCGAGCGGTTCACCTCGCTCTCCAGCATTTCCTCCCGGTGCTCCAGAGGAGACATGTTCTTATCCGCATATTAACTTACTAGTTAATATGTCAGTAGTAGCATATGTCAACCACCAGGGAGGACTTCTGTCCCAGGGATTGCACCTTGACTTGGGCAAGGAGGCACTTGCTATCCCTCCGGGCTGTTCATCTCCCGGGAGTGGTGAATTGGGTGGTGGACCTCCTCTCCAGGGAGGGACCTCACCCATCAGAATGGCGATTCCACCCCCAGGTCATACAGCACATTTGGGAACGGTTCGGGAGGGACTGAGTCGATCTCTTTGCCACGGCAGAGACAACTCATTGCCCACTGTGGTTCTCCGTCCACCGCTGCGGAGGTCCACTAGGTGTCAACGCCCTTGCGCACGAGTGGACCAGAATGCTCTTATACACCAATACCGTTGCTCCCGGCCTTCCTAGAGAAGGTTCGGAGAGAAGGAGCGACAGTTCTCCTAGTTGCCCCCAGATGGCCCAGGAGAATCTGGTTTGCAAATCTTTGCCAGCTGCTGCAAGGCCAGCAATGGGAGATCCCGCTACACATGAATCTCCTCAGTCAGGCGAGAGGCACCCTCTGGCACCCAGAACTGGGCAGACTCCAACTGTGTGTCTGGCCCTTGAACGGGACCGTCTATCTGCCTTAGGGCTCTCAGACGCGGTAGTCAGTACACTGCAGAATGCTAGGGCCTCCTCCACAAGGGCACTGTATGCCTATAAATGGAGATATTTCCAAGATTGGTGTATGACCAGAGGTCATGATCCCATCTATTGCCCTATAGCAGCTATTTTACAGTTTCTGCAAGATCTGCTAGAGGCGGGCAGCTCCCCCTCTACGCTGAAAGTGTACCTAGCAGCTTTATCTGCATGCCATGTCTCTCAGTCTTTTGATTCTGGGCATCCAAAGATTTAAGAATTAGACATACTGTTTGGTATTCTGTCCTAAACTGTCCTAAACCAGTCGTTTGTCAGTCCCAAACTGCTGTAACTGTTGTTATATATTAAATAAACATAAAAAATAAACGTGTTAATTCGATTATTCAGCCTTTTATTGCGGTACCATTCAATAGAGTGAAAATTGTAAAGGGTTACTTGAGCTGAAACCTCCAGATAGGAGGGGTACAGTTCTAAAAAAAATGTTGAAACCAGTGCCCTAGAGGTTATAATTAAGCACTAACACAGTAAATATACATGTGCTAACAACTCTCTCTCAGTTTTGGCTCCAGAATAATCCCAGAGGGGAGGCAATAAATATGGGTGTGGGATGAATTGGGTTTTCACGCTAAAAACATGCATCATTTAACTCAGGAGGCAGATGAAAATATGTTTGATGCATGTCCAAAAACTGTAATTTTGTCTCATAAATAATATTAATCTTTAAAGTATTTAAAAGTTAAATAATAAATCCTGATGATGGAAAGGTCTCCATTTATAAAACAGTGCTACAATACTGATCCCCTAATGATATATTACAGTATTATATGCTTTCATACAGTAATTCATTCACCTATAGTATTTTATAACTTATATAGTCATTTTTTAATGTAAGAGTTATTCCTCAGCTTCCATTCCATTTAAAACAATAACAAACAAAAAAAAACTCCAGATGCAAGCTATTCTAAAGGGTCAATGGTAGCAAAAGAGCAGCATGGTAACTGTATGGTAACATTTTCATTTTTTGACATACTAATGGTATGAACCAGTATATATAAATTGCAGTACCATGGCACGGGTACCAGATTAACACCAGTGTAACTATTTTGTGTTGTCTTTGCTGTCAAAGGTGTGGTCAGAAGTTTCTTCAAGGTAATACACCATTATTACAGTCTTATCCCAATAGTATTTTGTATTACTTTGGGGTAGCTTTTAAGATTATAATGGTTTAATAGCCATGGTATTACACTGTAATAACTGGGTACCAATAGGCCCTGGTTTTACACGATAACTATTGTATTATTGCAAGGAAAATGGCTTTGTGAACAACACTGTGTTACCTGGTAAGACTACAAGCTACAGGCCATCTCAATGTAATTACAAACTACCAGTAGCTTCTATGTAAGTTCAGAAAATACTGGCACTTATTACCATGTTATTATCTATGCATTGCAATTTATATTTGTTGGGGTGGTTGTTATTGGCCATATGGATCAAAGAAAAATACCCATTGTTACAAGTTTAGTCTATATTTCATAGCTTGTTCTGTTTGATAAAAAAAAGAAAAAACATTATTTATTTCAGGCACAAATGCTTTGTCTCACTTTCTTTGCCTGAGTTGCACACTGCTGTGTGTAATGGACCACTGTGATCTGAATCACATTCTGGTTAATCACATTAAGAATAAAGTTTATGAAGTTTATCACCAGTGAGAAAATGAGAAACAGCTTTGAGCTTTGCGCTTTGAGCTTTGTTTTTCACAACAGTAGGTAATGTTGTTTTCTCAGTTCAAACTCATTTTCAGAGAGCACCCATGGCACATTATCTTTACCCATTATTGTCTCCAATTTGCCACTTATTGTCCTCAGTAATGGGACCCAGTTAGCCACTAATGGCTACCAACACCTTTCATACTATGCTATTAGTGGTCTTTTCTGTAAAAAAGGAAAACAGAATTTTCCTTAAAAAAATCACAAAGATTAGAATTGATGTAAAGCATCTTATTACACATTATTTATTATTGAAAGTTCCTTGCTTGAATGACCCGTTTGCTTGAGTTAGCTCTCTTTCTCAACAGCACCTTTTTAGGAACACTTTTGTTTTTCACAGCATAACCGTACAACTGAACCATCCAGAGAATGTGGTGACAGATTTAATACGGTCCAATTTCAGTGCACTTCACATCCATTAGTAGCAATTACCTTACCTGAGGTAGTTTGCATTAGTGCTAATATGGCATTCTTGCAGACAGGGATAATGAAAATAATAACACAGTTATGTTTGAATTCCTTGCTAGATGTGAATTAGAGCAGTATTGTTAGATTTTTTTTCAAATGTAATATATATATATATATATATATATATATATATATATATATATATATATATATATATATATATATATAAAGAATCATGTATTCCATAATCATTTTATATATTAGAATGTTCTCTGCCTTTCTGACTTCAAGAGCCAGTTATGTACTATCAACAGGCTTTCTTTCTATAAAGGTTATTGCCATAGATAAAAGATCACATGTTACTAGCAACAATTCAGCAAGTCAAACAGGCCAAGTCCTTATTACTAAGCTTCTGAAGGTCAGCTATTAAACTCCATATTTTAAAAGAGAAGAGCCACAGAATTTCTTGTAACAAATTAATATTATATAATCTTCATTCATTATAATTTTTTATATCCATCAAAATTGCATTAAAACATTATTTGTGGTATTGCAAAAAAACATTTAACTTGAAGCTTCTCACGCTTTCATAAATCTAAACAGATGTAAAACTAGGGTTTCGAAAGAAAAAAAGAAAACTTTACGGCAGACGTGCCAGGGCCAGATTTAAAGCAAGTTTTTTTCCGGTTAGTTGAATAAACTGCAGTTTGATGTTTATTTTGTTCTAGTCTGTTCTTAAATCGGCAGTCTAGTACAGTTTATTGACTATACCAATGCTATAAAACAGACTTTAAAAAGGAGAAAACGTCTCTCTAAATATATTTGAGTCAAAGTGAAAATAAATATTAGCAGTACATCAATACACGGCACAAGCAGGTTGTTGTGTTAATTAGAGGTAAAACAAAGCTTTTTAAAGCTTTGGTTATTGCACCCTTAAACTGTGCTTGACCATGCAAGACAGGCAGTAAATACATATACTAAAGCTTCAAGACAGAATGGGCTCCATGTGTATCTCTCAGCCCACCTAAGGGAATGTGGTAACAGATCTATTCCCCACTAAATTAACAGTGCGATTTAGTCAGGTATATTTGCTATGAAGAAAATGAGGGATAATTAATCCATTGCAGTGAATGCAAATTGCACCCACTGCACTTATCTTATTTCTAATTAGCACAAATACTCCAGCACGGTGGGCTTGTTGGACTCCTACTGTGCTTTTGGTAATTAATTTCTGCTAGCCACATATTAGACACTTGATAATGCAGTTTATTAATAAACGTCACCCCCGATAACAGCTTGGTAGGAGAGGCAAATTAAGTGTTTCATCTTTATCACAATTCAAGCTGCCTTTGCATCTTGCTGTGGCTGCCCACAGTCTCCGCTTTGTATCAATCAATCAATCAATCAATCAATCAATATTGATTTTAAATAGCGCCTTTCATGGTGGACCACCATCACAAAGCGCTTTACAAGATAGTGAGACACTATATAAGTGGTTCTGATAAAATGTGGCACTGAGCAAGCCAGTCAGATTTAGAAGACATCTTTCATGCATTTATATTTTTATATCTGAATGCAGAGGCATAAAACAAAACTATTTAACTGAGAAGAAACTATTTGTTGCTGAGAAGGAGAGCCAAGTGTGTGAGGACTCCAAATCCCAGAAGCCTCTCCTTCACGCTTTGGCTTCCCTTCTCAGTAACCAAGCATTGTTTTTCAGTGTCTCTGCATGTCCATGTCACTTGGAGGTGCAGGACTGAAAAATGTACGAATTGTTCATTAATTAGTACTGTAATGAATCTTAGTAAGTAAAATGTTACTGTTAGGCTCTGCCACTTTAAATCTTGAGCACTCCTTTAACAGACGTAAAAAGTCTCAGTTGGCAGTAGAGTTACTGTGAGAACTAACTGGGCATTATAAAACAGTCTATCATACAGAATCTAAAAGTATTTCAGTGTAAATACTTATAAAGGATTTTGCCTTGGATAGTTTCTAGAAACAGTTTATGTATTTCATTGCCTATAGTATTGTAAGAGGGTTAGAAAGAAAGACAGACCAGGTGGCGGTGAAATGCAAGCAGGCCACTTTACAAGAACATGGCAAGTTTATTTCAACAAAACAAATGGAAGGATCAATGCGCAGCTAACTCGTAATAAGACTAAACCCGTCTCACCGCAAACTCCGTTCCTCCCTCACTCCCTCACTCTGACGTCACCCGGTCAAAGTTCACTTTTCATTCTGCCCCGCAGATTCCCCACACTCAAATAACACTAACAAGGTAAATTTAGACAAAGTAATAAAGTGATTTGGATTAAAAAAGAAGAAACACTCTGTTATTTGGGTTATAAGATGATAAACCTCTAACAAAGCAAAAAATACATGTTTACCATAATGTGTGTAACTAAAGGAAAATTGTGAGGCCAACAAGGTGATGGTAATTCATATTAGGGAAGATTTACTGAAATTATTATATTCGCTCTATGGGGTCTATTTTAATTATCTAAACAGAAGTAGGTCTGAATACTGCCGCTGTGTATTAATCCTGTTAGTGTTTTCTCCCGGGGTGATTTATTGACTGTCTTAGAAACGTTACTAAATTCAATACAACTGATGGTTTGTAACCACAGCCTGAATAAAATGTCATTGGCGCCTAAAATGGAACTGATGCTATGATGTATGATGTTTAAAATGTACCTACAACATGTTACAACTGGTCTATTCAGTAGCATCGAGTAACACATCACAGTATTTTTTTTTTTTTTTTAATAGTAATTACAGACTTGTTTTGAACCTACCAACTACCATACATCACCAATACTATGATGCCGCATTCTCACAAAAAGGAAAAGGAAAGCCCTGTTGTTGCACCCAGTGGCTAAGGAAGTAAAACAGATTTGTGAGTTTTTGAAATGCACTTGTTCATGGCCTTACTGATTTCATATTTGACAAAGAAAGCATTTAAACTCTACTGTAGGAGTAACTTTTCCAACAAACTTTTGATCTAATAGTAGAAACAATATACTGTAACTAGGCTAGAGTACCTGCTGAAGAAGTACACAAAAGTCTCAGTGGATTCTTTTGCCAAATAATACATTCACAACTGCAGAGGCCGTGCCTCAGTGACATTGTTTAGTACGGGCAGTGCAGACAAAAAACAATTCACGGTTTAACCAACAAATATAATAAATAACTGCATTTTGTATACCAAGCATCAGGTACATATTTATAAATGTATCTTTGATCAATATATTTCTTGACTCTTCTTTCTCGATGTATATTATATAAAGCTACAATCTGGCATTTATCTTATTGGAACAGCCGGGGGAAAGGGTTTCAAGTTACAAGCAGAGCATCTGCACCAGATCCCTTTGCGTTCTTGTTGAAAGCGAACCTTTGCAACCATTGTCTTATGCTGCTACACTCTACTTACTGCGGCAGCTGAAGGCAGATGCCTAAGCACACTGGCCACAGACCAGACTGGCAAAAAGCTGGCACTATCTTTAATCTCTAATCTGGAGATTTATTCTCCCATATCTGTAAATGGACCAATCTGCTGCGATTTCAAATTACATTTATCCAAAATATGTTATTAAGTCTCAAAGAAAACTGAATCATATAATACACAATCACACAGGCAAGACAACTGTTTTTGTGTGTGTTTTAGCTGGCTACTGGAATTGTACCTTATGAAAGCGTTGACAGAGAGCCACTGCCAGTTTCATTTGTTTTTTTCTGAGGTAAGCACAACGTTCAGTCAGGCATGCCGCATATAGGAAGGGGAAGGTTACATGTTTGTTTGTCAACAAGACTACATAAATATGATTTAAAACTGCTCTGAAATGACAGTCAAAGGCAATCAAATTTGTCTTCAATTAAAGCAAACATAAAAATTTTGGGACAACAAAACCACTTACATGTAGAATCAATAAGCATTTTCCCTACATAAATTTTGAACAAGACAGATCTGAATCTTGCATGATGAAGACATAATGTGTCATATTAATTAGGAACACAGACAAAAGAATGACTGCTCAATATGCAAATGTATGCAGCTCCAGCATTTCAGATGAAGCAGATTCCTACCTCTCTTTTTGCTCGATTCATCTTCATTGCTAATCATCAGAAGGCTGCCAAATGTTCACTGACACTAATGTATTACAGGTCAAGAGAAGCAGGTCTTCACCTATTACCCCCAAAACAATGTGCTTCCCTCCCGTTCCCACTTCAGCATTCACAGCAATTAATGCCAGATGCAATCAGGCGCCTTGAATAGAAGCTACTGGGGCTTGTTTGTGGCTTGGATTCATTAAAAAGGAGGGCAAAGAAAGGAATAAATTACTTAATTGCACAAAAAAACAGCAGCCAAGAGATGGGGAGTATGGCCTGCTGTGTGAATGGGTGGTAGTTCACTCCTGGAATGGGGGATTCTGGGATAGCTAAAGTATGGCCTTACACAAGATTTGGGTGTCCTCCAAAACAGATGGCTTCACATACCATCCATTCTTGTCTTTGTCAGCTTACTCGGCTCTTTTGTTCTTCCCAGCTTTCATGTGAAGTTCACAAAGCAGAATCCTAAAGAGATATATATTTTTTAGGGTTTGATCTTAATGTTGTTACCTGTCTCTGAAAGGTTTAAGAGCTGTTTTACGTTGTTGTTATACAGTGGGTATTGTATTGTCATATCTGTATCTATGCAAAGTACAATACATTTTTCACAATCAGTGCAGGTTCGAGAACGTTGCATAATGCATAATTCAGAATTGAAGGGTTAAACTTCACAAAGGTAAATCATCTGGCTTGGTCCTTTCAAACTTTATATAGGCTTCTACTTTCAGGTTTTCATTGAGAAAATGACCAGCAATGAGAATCAAATATTTAATAAACACAAAGATTACATTTGTGTTAAACAACCTTATTATTTTGGATATAGCTGAGAAAGTACAGTGCAAATAATATGGATTGGATTCTCAAAGCTTTTTACTCCAAATTGTCATTAGCAATATTTTTTCAGATAGTAAAAATGCACCCAATAAGACGTGTAAATTGTGTTTTTTTTTCTTTCAGACAAATGATGATTTTGAGTAAATGGCTTTGAATTTAACCCTATGTGTTTTGGTAAAAACTGTAATACTTATATGTGTAATTACATATTTTTTTCCAGACTCCATTTTCTGTGCTTCCCCTGGGAAACAAAGCTCCTTTTAAGTATGAACTACTTAAGAGACAGCATCAATGGGTCTCACCTTTTTCTCACTCCATTTTGGTAGAAGTTTCGGGTTGTGTGTGTGTCCATGTAGTTTTTTTTTTTTAGCCAGAGAAATTGTCGTTCCAAATGCAAATAACCTACTTAATATTAAAATACGAGAGGGTATATTTAAATGTTTGTGGCTCAGTTTCAATTTGGCCTTGTGTGACTTCTCATATCAGTTTTCTTAAACTGGGTTTTATGCTGTGTTAAAACACTGCAAGTGCAGCCTGCACATATATACATACACATATATACACACGTACATATATATATATGAACCTGCTTTATATCATGATTGCCGTGCAGGCATAATTTGTGAATATAAAGAAAGTCATGATATAAACCGGCTTTCACTTTTGCCCACGACAGCACATTATGAGTGCGAGAAAAAAGAAAGAAAACTAACAGTGAATTAAAGAGCAGTGTTTTAATACTATAGATTTAGTCGTTCTTTACATTTAAACAAATGCATGTAGTTTACAACAGGACTGTGGCAGGATGGTTTGCAGTGGTGAGGTGTGGTGACGTCACGGACCAGGAAGTAACTGAACCAAAACAGTGGATGGGCGGGTGAAACTGAACGCAACGGCGTTGAGCTGATTTAATAAATAATAATACAAAACAAAAGATTTAAACAAATAACAAAACACAAAACAAAAAGGCGCGTTGGCCAAACAAATAAACAGAAACAAGTATACTTAAATATAGCAATTGTTCTTTACTGTTTTCTCTCTCCCCGCTCCCTCTGCTCCCAGTACTCTCCTCTGTACACTCCTCGCAGCACGGACAGCTGCAGGTTCTTATACTCTGGCCGAGGGGTTAACTAGCTGTTAATTATCTTATTACCCCTCGGCCACAGTCTGCACGTGTTTAGCAAGGATGCGTGACTGTAAGCTAGTTAAATAATCAGTAGCTGATCAGCCAAGCATCCTCACGAGGTTTTTAAATATAAAAACAATAACAAATACGCAGCACTTTTAACTGCGCCGTAAACAAAAATACAAATAATAATAAATAAATATATAGGGGCGGGACACTCCGCCACACATGCCCCCCTTGTGCGCAGCACACATGGCCTTTTCGGCCACCTCCCCCCTTAGTCCCCAAAGTCCTCGCTAGCAGTCCCGGCCCAGGAACAGGGGCAGCAACGGGCCAAAGGTGGCGGCCACGGTGGGATGTCCTCCTCCCACCCAAACAACTGTAGCATCCTGGTGGACCACGCACAGGCCGGCTCCTCCGGCCAAGGAAATTTTGGGGGTGGCCGGCAGCTCCCCTCCGTGGGGCTCTGGCCACCCTTTCTCCTGCAGCGAAATTGCTGCGGGGAGAGCTGGTCTCCTGACCTCCCCCCCTTCTTCATGGCCGGCAGCTCCCCTCCGTGGGGCTCCGGACACCCTTTCTCCTGCAGCGAAATTGCTGCGGGGGAGCTGGTCTCCTGACGTCCCCCCCTTTCTTCATGGCCATCAGCTGCCCTTCATGGGGCTCCAGCCACAGTATTTCCTGCCGCGAAAGTGCGGCTGGGGGAGCTGGTCTCCTGACCTCCCCCCCCTATTCCGTGGCCGGCAGCTCCCCTTCATGGGATTCCAGCCACAGTATTTCCTGCCGCGTGGCAGGACTGGTAGCGACCCCAGGCAAAACACGACCCTCGGGAGGCGATGGCAGCAGCAGCGGACCCTCAGGAGGCGAACTCGGGAGGGGAGCCCCTGGCCATGGAGGCGGCAGTGGGAGCTCCACTTCTCCCTTGTACCCTGTAACTGGTGGCTCTCCAGGCGATGCGGAGCAACAGGCAGCCCCAGGCGATGCGGAGCAGCAGGCATCATTGGGCGATGCGAAGCAGGCATCCTTGGGCGTTGCGAAGCAGGCATCCTTGGGCGGTGCGAGGCAGGCATCCTTGGGCGGTGCAAAGCAGGCATCCTTGGGCGGTGCGAGGCAGGCATCCTTGGGCGGTGCGAGGCAGGCATCCTTGGGCGGTGCGAGGCAGGCATGTGGAACCAGCAGGTATTCACCCTCTGCTGGTGAAGATGGAACCAGCAGGTATTCACCCTCTGCTGGTGGAGGTGGGAGGGGCAAGCAGTCCTCCCACGGCGGCTGAGGCAGAACCAGCAGGTATTCACCCTCTGCTTGTGGAAGCGGTGGAGGTGGCGGAGGCAGAGGCAGCAGGTATTCTTCCCCTGCTGCTGGAGGCCTGGGCGCTGGATGCACAGGCTCCCCCCCACTGGGCGCTGGATGCACGGGCTCCCCCTCTCTGGGCGCTGGATGCACGGGCTCCCCCCTCTGGGCGCTAGGTTAGAAAACTGTCGGAGCTACGGTACACCAAGTCATCGCCCCAGAAGGGAAGCGATGTGGCAACCGCGGATTGGAGGAGAAACGATTGCACTCGCTAACCAAGGGGGTGTGAGTGACGGTACAAAAGGGGATGTGGCTAGGTGATCTGTACCTTTTGTTATGGTTAAGAGCGAACCGCGAAAGGAAAAACTGTAAAATAACCGTGAGTGTTTTGTTTGTTTGTCATGTTTAATTATACTTGTTTGTTCTTGTTAGATAGTTAACATGATCTGGAACTGTCGCTTAATGCCAGCACCAAACCCAGACAACACTGCACAACTGTTCATGAATAAATTGTATTTCACCATTCGCACTTTAGCACTCACTCTGGACTTGTGATCGTGTGTCTTGTGTGTGTTTAAAACTGTGTTTATTGCTTTGGGACTGAAACCCGTGTATTTAACTGAGCAATACACATTGTTGTGTATTGCCAGTTCTCATTATTATTTACTGTTGTCAAGTGGCTTTGGATTACAATTAAAACCATCATTTCACCAGTAACTTTGTTGTTTGTCATTCTCTTGAACACGGCATCACCTCTACACCTGCGCACTGCAAACCAATTTGCCACAGTGTCATTATCTAAAAAAAGCATGAACTGTCGACTGATGAGAGCTATCAATTAGGCATTGCACTTAGTCAGTCTTATTCACAAAAAAACAAAAAAAAGAAAAATGTGGTGGCGTTGGTGTTTTGTAACTGACCTGTATCCCGTTAAGACCGTCCACACAGCACCCGGCAAGCCATGATGAGCATGCAGTACCACCGTCTGTAGGGAGTGTGGCACCATAACCTGCCACCTCACCTCCCGGTCTGCTGGCTCCTTCCCTTGCTGCTGTAGTACCCCGTCCCTGGTGGCCAGACTACTCCCCTGTGCCTACAGCACCTTCTGTAAGCAGCTTCCGGTAGCATGCTGAAAGCTGGGCTCACGGTCCTGACTGTACTACCCCGGGATAGTCAGCGCAAGGCTCGGGCCTCCCTGGAACCGAAGAACCCCCTTCTGTAGATCTAGCTGGCTGCCGTTCTGCTGGAGAAAGTCTAACCCCAGGATACAAAGGTCCTGGACTGCCGCAACCCAGGCCTCATGACTAACAGTCAGACCTGGATCTTCATGGCCCACTTCCCTCTCATTGGTGACAGACCCCCAGTCACTGTGCACAGCTGCACGGTGGTGGGCTCCATGTGGGACTGCTGAGGCAGTCAGGGGGAAGATTTAAAAGGAACAGCTGTGCATCTCCCCTCAGCTCCCCGGTTAGTCGGCTCGCCTTCTCTCCTCGCTCCAGCCGTGCAGCTTGGCCAGTGTCTCCATCTACACCACGAATGCTTCCCAGCTGCTGTTGCCATCGGATCCCGGGTTCTTTATTCCGCCTGGCTGTTTTTTCGACTTCCCACTTGTTCTCTACAGCACCTGCTCTGACTCGGCTCTCCGTCTCCTGCTCTCTGCCTCCCGCTCAGCAACGTACTCTCGCAGCCATTCTCGGGAGACGCCTTCTTTGCTGTCGATCTCCGCCTGGACACTGATGCATCCTGTTTTATCCCTCCTCAGACCCAGACACAGAAAACACAAAGTTACAAGTATGTGAGGCTTCGACCAATCAGTGGCCACTGACCTTTAATTAACAACAATGTAATAGATTATCACGTTCCTCACCCAATCAGAGTCGTGTACAGAGTTTCACGTGTAGACTGCCTGATCCAGCGGCAAGTCCCAGCACAATGCTGTACAGCCACAGGCAAAGCTGGTCCGCCTGCACCCACCACTACAATAATAATAATAATAAATAAGAAGAAGAAGAAGAAGAAGAAGAAGAAGAAGAAGAAGAAGAAGACAGTAGACTCCCGCTAATCCGTGTTTCAATAATTTGTGTTTAGATAATCTGTGCGGTTTAATACAGTACATTATCAAAATGTATTAATGCAGAAATCATCTGATCTACGCGGAAGCGGGTATTCGCGCGCTTTATTAGTGCAGAAATCAGCATAAC
Organism: Acipenser ruthenus; assembly: GCF_902713425.1. Classification (NCBI taxonomy): domain Eukaryota; kingdom Metazoa; phylum Chordata; class Actinopteri; order Acipenseriformes; family Acipenseridae; genus Acipenser; species Acipenser ruthenus. The sequence goes on from NC_081194.1 coordinate 28,437,051, forward strand.
TGTGCGGAAGCTGACGGTCATCATTTAATTTAATTCAATTAAATTGAGTACAGTATAGTGCAAGCCAACAGACAGTACTGTGGTCGCAGCACGGAGGACACGACAGCACAGCCAGGGGGCAGGGTCCAACCCCCCCAGAAGCAGCTGACAGCACCATGACCATGCCCACAACTTGGTGGTCGCATCCAGGGAGAGACCCAAGCCCCTACTGAAGTAGCAGACCGCGTGCACAAGTTCCAGGGACCAGCTACAGACTGCCGGCGTCTGGTCCATGAGTTCATCTGGGCCAACCTTGTGGCGAATACCAGATCGCTTCAGGACTGTAGCATTGTCTCTTCGGGGACGAAGAGAACTGAGGGGGGGAGCTGTGTAGCAATCTGGACTATTTGTGTTGTGTGTTATATGGTTTTGTGTCGCTGTTCCGTGTTTTGTCAATGTCCTGAGTGTCTGTGCATGTGAGCGAGTGCACCTGTGGGGTGGGGGGGAGCGTGATCGAGTCATGGTCCAAGTGTTCTTGTGAATGTTGCCCAGTAATGTGTCTTGATATGTCTAAATGTTACATGTTTTCGCAGGGTTTTGGGGTATAAAGGAGCAGCTTGCACGCTGCTGTGGGCTGTGTTGTGGTGTGCTGACCTTCTCAATAAAACCTGAATGAGATCTTGCTGAGGTTGTCTGCCTCCCTTTTGTTTACCCCAGAACGTTACAAGAAGAAGAAGAAGAAGAAGAAGAAGAAGAAGAAGAAGAAGAAGGAGGGTTCTCCCCAGGAATTCTGTACAGCTAGGTGGCAGAACATTATAGCTGGGAGCACTTTTAACGGAAAAATAAACTTGCCTTACCTTACCTTAAATACAGTGCCTTGCAAAAGTATTCAGACCCCTGACCAATTCTCTCATATTACTGAATTACAAATGGTACATTGAAATTTTGTTCTGTTTGATATTTTATTTTAAAACACTGAAACTCAAAATCAATTAATGTAAGGTGACATTGGTTTTATGTTGGGAAATATTTTTAAGAAAAATAAAAAACTGAAATATCTTGCTTGCATAAGTATTCAACCCCCACACATTAATATTTGGTAGAGCCACAAAAGAATTTGAATAATGTGTTGTCTTTCGTTGATTGTATCTGGTTGCGCTTTTTTTATGTTCTACATTTTTTATTACTGTTTTTTATTATGGTAAATTACCGTGCTTATTTAGGCACTCTACGATTTGACTGGGGAAAGAAAACATAGGTTTATTGGAGTTCACAAAAAATACTAACGGTAACCTTTTCACTTCCTTTTTAGCGTAATTATTGAGCTTATTGCTTCATTTAAATTGTTTTCTTTGTTAAGTTTTCTATTTTTGTTGTCTATTTTTGTTTTTAAGTGTTCTACATTTTTTTAATACAACTGTTCATTTTAACCTTTTTTTTTTAACACAACATGAAACTGGAGTGTAATAATCCAGCACCTCTGCACTTAAGCATTTGTTTATCAGCTAACAAGTGTTCAGCTGATATCCCATACAGCCTTTATACATGAACCCCCAATATCTCTCAAAAGCACCTGGGTACATATTTTTATGATATCACAACAAAAGGAATACACTTTTTATTTATTTATTTATTTATTTTTTTGGTGCATATGTATAGCTATTATGTACTATATATCACTGCGGAAGGGTGGTGGGTAATTCACTGACACACAGGACACAGAGAAGTAATTCGGGAACACCGCACAGGTGCCCAGTTTTATTATGGGAGCGTAATTTCTTTTCAGCCCGCAGAGGGCACTGTTGTCTGTGGTCTGCCGTACCAACTATGATAACGACAGCGCCACAACTATACCGGGGCGGTACAGAATACAGGTGTTCAACAAAACAATAATCAAAAGGCGAAAGGAACAGGGAAAATAAAGCACAGTAAACAAAACTACAAAATAAAAGGTGCTGCGCTCGGCAGCTTCACCCCAACCGTTGCTACCCGCACGGCCCGGGTCTCCGTCCTACACTAGCGGCTCCCTCAGCCTGCTATACACTGTTTATCGGGGCTGCCCAAGGTTTTTCCCCGCTACCGCTAATTAGTTTCTTTTCTTTTCTTGTTGTTGGGATTTCTGTCCCTGGAGCTTTTGCTCCAGCGCTTCCGCACGCCTTTTACGTCTCAGAGGGCAGACCTGAGGGAACAGCAGAATGTTAACTTATAGGGCCAGCAATTTCCCCAAGACCCGCCTCTCAGCCACTCAGAGAGAAGGAAAGCCCACACACCCTCTCTTACACCTCTCCGTGTCACTGCCATGACTGACAGGCGGATATTGACGGGCTGCTGCCCTCTCCCTGCAGCACTATGAACACATCACAAGAGTCAGCACAGGTCTCCCCCTGTTACAATTTACCGGAAAATAATCTTAATATGTTTAATCAAGTAGTCAGCACAAATATAGTATTAGGCGGTGGATTGCACTGTCTGCATTCATTGTCACTATTTTTGCTTAGAAAATAATCAGCTATTTTTTATTATTTTTTATTTTTTTAGTCATTTTAACGTTTAAGCCTCTCGGAGTGCTTAACACACAGAACCCGCCCCTTCAACTCTCTGATTGGTTAAATGTTGTGTCAAGACGTAACACAGTGGTCATGTGGTTCCAAGATTTTTTTTTTCACCCAAAAATGCACAAGTGATCTAGTCTGCTAGAAGCACAATCAATCTTTTTTGTTAAAGGCCCAGCAGCATCTGCAAGATGGGGGGGGATCGGGTTTTTTCAGCCGGGCGGCGACAGCCACTTCACCGGGCAGCCCTCCTGGCTGAAAAGGGCTGAGGAGAACCCTGAAGAAGAAGAAGTAGTACCTGCATCTGAATCCTACAGTGACAGTGCAAGGCTCTCGCCAGTAGAATGTGGTTATAATATAATATATTTTGTTCTTGTTGTTATTGATGAACCAGTATGTCGGTAGTCCACAAGTTCAACACATTTCACAGTGCTGTCCACTGGGACTTCTGGAACTTCGTTATGTAGTATATTAGTCTTGCAGCAAGCTGCTTTTCAGAAGTCTGTTTGTCTTCTTTAACAAATTCGTGGAACCAATTATTTTTTAAAATGTTTTCATATTTTAAAACAAATCTTGCTCAATGAATTTTCTCAAGGCTAGCATTGCAATAATACAGCAACGTTAATTAATAAATATTTTGGTCAGGGATTCAAACTGGATTTTGGACTCTGGTTCCAAAAGTTCAGAACAGCTGATTTCGTTCCGTTCCGGTTCGAATACTGGTTAACACTGTTTTTTTTTTTTTTTTCTAGCCAAGTAGGCTATTGTATTGGTATTTATTTTCTCGAATTAAACAAAATAGCATGAAATACAGTAAACACCAGATAACTCAGCACTCAAAGGGAAAACGGTGTGACAAGTTATCCATCTGTATCAATAAATACACTTACTTCCTGTCTATAGAAACAACAATGCCTATGTTGCAGCCTTAAAAGAAAATGACAGCTGTCCGATAATTTTTTCTTTTCTCCGTTGCAACTTTCTTTTGCCTCAGTTTGAGTTTATAAATTATTTTTTTTGTTTAACAATTCAGAATAGCGACATTTCCTAACAATCTTGTGGATTAGCATCCTTACATTTAACGTAATAACTTAATGCAATGTTTGTGCGAAATAAACTCTGCAGTTAATCGAGATCATGGCTCCGTCAAATATGAGAATTTTTTCTCCGTTCTGTTCCACCTTTCAACTTTGTGGTGTTTTTAACTTAATATATTTTTTTTTTCCACGGGGCTCTACATATCTGCCATATATTTGAAAGTAATACCAAAAAATATATTTCTTATTACATAGCTACTCTGTTTTAAAATATAGAATATATGCTGAAAAAATCCTCTCCAAGTAATCAATTACATATGAACACTGTTTATTATTAAGCACTAAGGGGAACATTGTTATCATCAGTATGCACATTTCACAGTAAGACATACTACTTTTCTTTACTTCATACTTCTTTTGGATATAAAATGTCTTAACTCTTAATATCCAGGAATATAACTAGCAAACCTAGCAAACGATTAACAAAGCACTTCACTTGCCACACATACTTACAGCTTTGTTTTTTTGTTTCTGTTCCATGAAAGATTTCGTTTTTTATTTTTTTGTTTATCGTTCCGGTTCCGTTTTGAATCACTGATTTGGGTACAAACTTGGCTTTTTAGGTGCCCATAATAGATGGTACTTAAGCTTGTGTACAATGAATTGCATCTTATTGCTGAGGGGGGGGACAGAACAATCTAGGTTGGAGGTTCTCAAAAATATTTCCCAAAATATAGTAACATAGTGTGTGCGTTTTACAAAAGCGATCTTGTTTTACAATCAACACTTCTACAAGAGTTTAAGAAACAAACTCAAAGGGATATTACATCATCAAAAATAAAAAATAAAAAACAAAAACAAAGAGCCCTACTTATAGCAGAGCTTTGTTACAAAATACAGCACAGGACTGCACAGTATATATTATGCACAGTATAAGTGAAGTTTGCATGTGTGTTGTTTTGTCACTCAGGACATTTTTACAGTGTAAATAAGTGTAAAAAAACTAAGTTTTAAACAACTTCCGGATTTGCCCCAGCCCACTTCCGGATTGACGAATACATACCCGAATTCATAAACGAATACAAGTATGAATACTAATAGCATGGGCACGAATACATATACAGATAATGGCTCTATGTACCACCCCTACCTGGTAGGCTGCCTGGGCTTCCCAAATTAGGCAGGGCCCTAGCTGGCTAGCCCAGAACTCCCGTGGCCATGACGCGGTGGTAGCCAACAGCTCAAACACGACCAGGTAGGCTTCTGGGTCATCCTCCACCGTCATTTTCTGTGCCTGCGCCTTTGGGGCCGTCATCACAGGTCCCATTGATGTATTGTACCTCTCCTCTCTCCTTCTCTCCTCAGCCTCCTGTCTGCTATCCAGCACCTCCAACAGCGCTGAGATTGTAAAGAGATCCATCCCACTTCTGACACCACGTGTGGCAAAGTGGCTTGCAGTGTGCAGGTGTAGAGGTGATGCCATTATGAAACAGAAGACAGACAACAAAGTTCACGATCCAAACAGGTTTTATTTTTTATAATCCTGGTCTGGCAACCACAAAGAATAATCCCAGGCAATACACAGCAATGTTTCTAAAGAATGGGTTGCAGTCCAGAAATAATAATACAAGTATTAACGCACACCAAGACACGATCACAAGTCCAGAGTGAGTGGTTTACATGCAGGTTGCGAAAATACAATTTATTGGTGTACAATGGTGAAGTGTTGTCCGGGTTGGTGCTGGCCTTACAAGCGATAGCTCCCGGTTTGTGTTAGCCGTCTAATAATAACAAACAAGTACAATTAGAATCCAACAAAACAAAACAAACACTGAACACTCACGGTTACTTTATTCTCGGCCCTTTTAGGTTTGTCTCAACCATAAACAAGGAACAGATCGCTTAGCCACGTCCCCTTTTGTACCGTCAGTAACACCCCCTTGGTTAGCGAGTGCAACCGTTTCTCCTCAAATCTGTGGTTGCCACATCGCTTCCCTTCTGGGATGATGACTTGGTGTACCCCCTTTCTAGATGGCCGATTTCCACCTTTCCCTGGAATTAATTGTCAGCCCATCCAGTCCGGGGCACTGTTCCCTTTGCACAGCAACCTCACAGGTCGGGAGGTATATTTATAACCAAGATTCATTCTCTCTGTCACAGATGCCAATATCACGGATCCTGAGATGAGCTTTGATGTCAGCCGTGCTTCATTCTGGTATGCAGCTCAAGTGGTGTATCCTTTTTGCAAGGCAGTTTTTCCAGTTTTTCGAAAACTACAAGTTTTTGTTTAAAAACTTCTCTGCATCAGAGAAAATACCTGTGCAGTTTGGTGAATATCTGGCCAAACCACCTCCAGAAAATGTCTGTCAGCACATGAGTACAGGAAAGGAAAGAGACAACAGTGGCCAGAAATGTCTCATGCTGTGCTACAAATATTGGCATTGCCAGTTTCTAGTGCCAATGTGAAGAGGGCCTTTTTGACGATGAAAGTAATCACAGGTCGCAAAGACAGAGCAAAGATGTTGAAAGAAGCAATGAAGAAAGAAGGATGATCGGCTACAACAAGTTTGACCTCTGAATGTTAAGTTTTAAACTTTTTTTTTTTTTTATGTAGCAGGGAAAGTACTGGTATATTTGTCATACTATAGGAGTGTGCTTTGTAATTATGATTTTTTTTTTTTCCTAAACATATCAAAGCTGTAAAAAGAGATGCAGTACAGGATATAACTATTCAAATTAACACAAAAAAACTAACCCAAACAAATACGTTTTCAAACAGGATTTAAAAGATGAAAATGTGCTCGCATTCCTGATATGAATCGGGAGCACGTTTCAGACGAGGGGCATTATAACTTATAACAAAATGCCCTGCCTTTGACAGAATTCAAACAAATTTTAGGGACTGTCAGAAGATTAGCACTTTCTGATCTCAGGGAACGACCAGGGACATATGTGGTCAGCAGCTGTTGAAGATAAGAAGGGCCAAGACCATATAAGGCCTTATAGGTAATAAGAAGCACTTTGAAATAATAATAATAATAGCATCAGCAATAAAACAAACAAATGAGCTGGATGCAGTAATTGTATAAATTAAATATGTGATTAAAACCAAGAATCGCAAGATTAATCACAATTAATTTTTTTAAATCGCCTGACAGCCCTATTTAAATATATGTTACGTAAAGGTATAGGTAAATAAACATGTTTTTGTAAAACTAATAAGTGGCTAATAACCTTGGAAATATAGTAACCCTTTAAGTCTACTGCAGCAAGCTGTGTTAAAAGCATAGCAAACTGTAGCGAAGCATAGTAAAAGCATGATAAAGCAAAGATAGGTAAGGTAAAGCATTGCAAAAAAAAAAAAAAATGTAAATATAGGAACTATTTGGGTAAACTACAAAACTACCATGATAAACTTTAATAGTAGAATTATTAACAAAAAAACATTTAAAAACACAATGGACCATTGTGCATGTCTGCCTCTACTTGTGAGTGTATTTAATGTGAATGTAAGTAATGCGTCAGTATGTATGGTCAGTATGTACAGTAGATCAGCAATTGTCAAGTTTGTTTCTAATTAAAGTAGGCCCGAACCCTGACTAGGTCGTTCATATGTATATTATAATCAGGACTGTGTCTGCCCTCTTCAGCTGTCTCTCAGTCCTCAATGTATCTAATTTTGTAAACCAATGTGGACCGTGTGAGTCTTAATGCAGTCTGGTAATTAACAAAAGACATATTTTATTTGAAAGAGACCTCATTAAGAGTCTCTGACAAAAGTGAGCTGAGAGCTGCGTTGATATGTAGGGCCTATCTGCAGCAACCAATACTAGACGCCTCAGGCAAACACTGGAATGAATGGAGCCTCCTCCTGTTCCATAGACTGCCATGGCACTGCACAACTATGTGTTACTTTCTCTCAGGGAATGAGAGTTTGGACATTTTTGCACTTGTAGCAACACTTAATCAAAGTTCTAAGCTAAAACGGGGGGTATATTCAATTGATCTAAATGGTGATGGATCTAAATACTACTGTTAATCATTTAAAAAGTCACTTTCTGAAAAACATCTATAACAGTGTCTATTATTGTTTTTAAAAATAAGTAAAAAGCCAAGATTGGACTTACGTGTAATATTTAAGCAGTGGCGGTATTTAGAAGTCAAGCATAAAAGCATTGTGATATAATCAGATATGACCTCCTAGCAGGTCTGTAGGGTTGAGTAGGTAGTTTACAGATGTGCTTCCTGTATCATGTCAACCCTTACCCCGACCCCATTGTTAAATCCCCTCTGAGGCCATTTAACAGATAGGTCATACTTGTTACTCCACAGGTTGATGGATGTGTTTATGTTCTACCAACACCTACAGTCTATGTTTTAGCTATTACAAAGCTACTTTATATTCTAAACCCTACTCATTTCTTTACAGAGTGTTGTCATTTAATTGTACTGTGTAGGGAATACATAAACTGATCTCTAGCATAAAACCAGAGGACTGTGTGTATTTTTAGGTGCTTTGTTATTACAGTACACCCTCGCTATAACGCCCTTCATTATAACGAATCTTCGGCTATAAGAAACCTGGCCCCTGCCCCCCCCCAAAAAAAAGATAATATAAACACACACTATCAACATCCCGGTCTGTACGCACGGGATGACACCTCCACCGCGAAGTCAACTCTTTTGTCTAATAAAAAGTGAGTGCTGTGTAACTGCCTCCGAAATGAAAATCATTTTATGTTGCAACAAAGCTGGAAACTATATTGATCATTTGAAAAAAGGAGTAACGCAGGCATATCTCGGTCATGGTTGTCAAAAAGCACTCTTTTGTGGCTTGTTCAGCAACAACACGCAAAAGCAAAATTGATTTAAAAAAGAATTGAGGATCTGATGAACGTTTCATGTCAAACTTTTCATGTTGGGTTGATTTGGAATAAAAACTCAGTTTGGGATTCTTGCATGTTGGATTAAGATTTGGTGCACTTTGAAACGATTCATGTCAGATTGATTTTTGCTTTTTGTACTGTGTTTTTAACAAATTCGATAAAGCAAAGGCAGAATACTGCATACATGTGATACATGTACAGGTACATGTAATTCGACTTTTATTCACAATATCATGTCATTAACTTACTCCAACAGTTTATCATTCATTTTGATTGTCCTTTCGCTATAACGAACCACTCGATATAATGAACAAAAGGCTTTTTAATCTGTCAAATGACTGCTTTGTTTTATTTTTTTTATAAAGTAGTAATAATTATTATTATAAACAATGGCTGGGTTTACGTGCACATGAACAGTCTTGACTCGGTGACGTTGTCATGCAAAACAGCAAAAGAACGTCCTTTGGTCAGCAAGACTTCAAGGGTAGGGTCAATCGCTTTCTCACGATAAAAACAGCTGTAAAAACCCATGTAAGCCGGAGCAGGAATCGTGCTTGTGGCTCAGGAGGTTTCAGCAGTCAAGATCCCGTTTTTCTGACTTAATATCACGTAATCTCCAGCAGAAAGGCTCAGATAGGCTATTTTTTTTAAATGCCGCAGGCTTTAGCCAATCAAATCAAAGTAGTAATTGTGAGGCAATATTTGGGTCGGATCTTCCTCTCACACAACGAATCATGTGCAAGCCACATTTGATTGACAGCTTGCGAGGCAGTTGGCGCAGATCTGTTGAGTCTGTTGAAAAGTCACAGACGTTTATCTTAATGTGCATTTTTAAAGTAAGTTAGTAGTAGTGTGGCTGTCAACATGGCAAAACAAATATGCACACACTTTAAAGAGTTTAGTTTAGTAGAAAGGCTCGAGTGAACAGGATTAAGACAGCTGGCCGAATGCCGTCAAATACATTAAAATTGCTGTCCTTTGAAGAGATATGTGCGATTTTCTGGAGTGTCATGACTATATAACTGCAAGCCCAGACACATTATCCTGTGTAAAAGTTGCTTTCAGCTTCTTGCATTTTATTTTCCTTACAGTATTTCACACTGTGAATTCATACTTTTATCAGCGCCGTGCATTTGGTTACTATGGCAACGCGTTCAAACAAATACCGATTTCATGATTGGGGTTCAAGTCATACTACAATGACCTAGAGAGTCAGTGGCATGTATGATGTTACAATTTATCAATAATAGTAAGGTATCTGTGGTTTTAAAACTTCATAATTATTTCTACATCGTCTTAGAAATGTAAAGAAATCCAAAAGGTTTTGTCATTAAGGTTTGCTGTTAACTTTTCTCCCGTGTAGAGATTTATTTTAAAGGCATCAAAATATGGAAATTGCACGTTCCTTTTCATCAGTGTTTCAACATCATTTTAAAAGGTTTACAAAACTCGAAAAATGTTGCTGAATTTGTCACTCAAGGCTGTTTTAAAAAATATATATTTTTGTCTGCTTGTTACGTTTTTTGCAGCCAACACAATCTTTGTTTAGCTGTACCTGAGAAAATGCAGTGAAAACAAAAACAGACATATTTAGCTGGAAACAAAGTATTCTCAGCACAGCAAAGATTTTAGTTTTGGTTTGAAGGCAGCAGGAGCTTAGCCTGATTTTAAATTTTTGCTTGACAGACGCCCTTATGCAGGGCGACTTACAGAGGTAACAAATTATTACAATATAGCTAAGAGATTACAATACAGCTAAGAAAAAAAGCAATACGGTTTTTTGTTTGGGGATTTTTTTAGTTTCTGTTTGCACTTTTTTTGTCAAATGAAACGTTTTTTGTAATTACTGTGCACAGTGTGTTTGTTTCTGTTGGTTGTATGCATATGTGCTTTGTAACTACTGTTATAAACTGCAAAAAATGTTCGCCTTGCTTCACTCGACACTATACATCTTCAGTCTTGGCTACTTTGCTCTGCTCAAACCCCAGGGGGAAATTTGATGTATTCATTGATGTATTTGAGTTAATTGATTTAAATCATGTTTGTAACGTCAGACCCTAGGTACTTGCCCTTCCACCCGAAGTTGGGGCCCACCCACATTTCCATTCCTAGCTACGCCCCTGCTTGGGACTGGACGATGGGGAGGGGCGGGCGGTAATGGGAGTGTTAGTGTTCATGTATTGAGTGTGTGTGCTGTCCTGTCCTTCCCGCCGTCTGTGTGTTGCCCTGCATGAGTCTGTGAGTCGAAGTGCATTTTGTGTCTAGGCAGTTCTGGCGGGCTACCTGGGGTGTCACGTGCACAGTGCAGCTGTATATAGATAGGGGTTTGTGTTGGTTCTGCCAGTCAGCTGCTTGCACGGACCGAAGGTCTGAGCGATTGGTCCGTGTGTATGTAAATGAGTGTGTGTGTGTGTGTGAGCAAATAGGGCGACTGGGGAATCCCTATTTAGGAGCTGCCTGCGCGCAGCTCATGGGGGTGTGTTGTGATTGTGTTGTTGGTGCTGCCTAACTTAGATAATTGTCTAAGAGTAGGAAATAAACAGTGGTTCTCAACCTGAGATCTGCCTACAGTGTCTTTCAGTCTACACCTGCTGGGAACCCACACGCACAGTCATTACAATATATTAAAGGAAACTGACAACAAAATATACAGTATAATTTGAAATGCATTAAGGTGAGTAATAAACTGACTCCATTGTGCTTTAGCAGTTGGTTCAAACAACTTAAACAGCAAATGCTGGAATGTTTCTGTATAATTCTGTGTAAATAAATATAAAACTATAAAGATGGAGAAATTAGTTATTTTTTTGGATAACAAATAATAATAATAATAATAATATTTCAGCTACAAATAAACAGACCCAAACAAATATGTTTTCAAACAGGATTTAAATGATTCAATTGTGCTAGCATTCCTGATATGAATCGGAAGCAAGTTCCAAAGACGAGGGGCATTATAACTAAATGCCCTGGCACCGACTTTTAGGGACTGTCAGAAGATTAGCATTTTCTGATCTCAGGGAACGACCAGGGACATATGGGGTCAGCAGATTTTGAAGATAAGAAGGTCCAAGACCATGTAAGGGCTTTTCACCCGACGTCATGCAAATGAATGGGAAAGGTGGGGGTTGATATGTAAATTAACTATGCGTAAAGTACTCGTGCTGTTTTTGAAGATTATGGGTGACATTTTGTGAAAATGTGGTTTCCATGACAGAGAACTGGTACACGAGTGAATCTAAGTTGCTGTAATAAAGCAAAATACCCTGTGTCTGCTTGATTAATAATGCGCTTTACTGCTCTTGACCAAATTTTTTTTCAATTTGAAGAGGCTCGTGCTGTCAGAGATGCTCTCCTTTCTTTTAAGTTGTGTTGGATTTACTGCTGTGTTAAATATTAATGATGCAAACCAATAAAACACAATCAATAAGTTCATTTGCAATTTTATTTGGTCAGTTCTGAGAGGTCATCAACAACTTGGATGTTGTTGCACTGTTTTGGGTGATCGAGCTGGCTTATTACATCCAGTTCACAAACTATATTTATTAACGTGGAGGGCAGACGCGCGTTGTCTTTGGACATAGCTGGGATCAAAAAAGATATATACAAGATATATACAACATGACAGACCAGACACAGCAAAAAACAATAATAAAAAAAGGCCGCCCGCATTAGCATTAAGGTGAACTACTCCACTGCTAACCATAAAATCGCCCATCAGCCACTACTTTCTGCCATCTTGGAATCCACAGTAACAACTGACCTGATCCCTTGCAATATTTATAGTTAAGGATAAACACGCTCATTAACATTTACACGTGAAATGCAGGTTTCCATGCGAAACGGGGCGTGGATTTTCCCATGTGTTTCATCATTTACACGAGTAAATGAGATTTACCCTATCCCTCTCTTTGGCGAGTTTTTTTCGGCCACAAACCTGATTTACCCAAGTAATTCTCCCAAACGTGCACGCGCATCGCCATTTCACGTGTAAACTGACCCGCATGGAAACCCCATGACTGTGACCTTTAATCTCTGTGGGGTCAATCTGCTTCTACACTATACTGCAGAGCAGATGGAGAGTTGAAAGGACAAAAATACCACCAAATATAAACCTGAAACCTAAACTACTGAAACCAGCCTAAAAAACTAAGTATTGTTGAACAGTCACAATTGAAACAATCATTTCAGTAACATACATTCCCCGCTACAGCAGTAATTACAAAATTGATCAGTAACATTAAAAAGTACTGTAGATTACCATAACCTACCTGCATATGCACTTGTAAAAATCTAAGTTTGATATATGTAAAGACATAGAGATGCCTCCATATACATCCAGATTATGATACTCTCAAGAACATGTGGTAAAGAATGTCCCAACCATGTTTCATCACTTTTGGATAAGCAGTTGTGTAGATATGTTTTAAAATATAAATATGACACACAGACAGATGATCACACAGACAGCTACTATAGAACCCCGACATTTTACAATATGACGCATACCCTGTGTGTAATGTAGGAGGCTGTGTGGTCCAGTGGTTAAAGAAACAGGCTTATAACCAGGAGGTCCCCGGTTCAAATCTCACCTCCGCCACTGATGCACTGTGTGACCCTGAACAAGTCACTTAACCTCCTTGTGCTCCGTCTTTCGGGTGAGACGTAGTTGTAAGTGGCTCTGCAGCTGATGCATAGTTCACACACCCTAGTCTCTGTAAGTCGCCTTGGATAAAGGCGTCTGCTAAATAAATAAATAAATAAATAAAAAATGTGCATGACTGAGCTGCCTTGGGTAGCATTGCACCTCTTGTATAATGCATAACTATATATAACACACATATTCTCCCAGTATTTTATGGTACATACAGAAGGCATGTCCTCCTTCACTATCCCTGTTGGCTGGAGGAGTATAACGTACTAAGACCCTTGAGAAATCACAGAATGAGAAACTCAAGACATTTAAACTTTCACCTTTTACTTTTTGTATCTGCTGCTTTCTGATGCAGGTTTCTAGTTTTTTAGCCAATACGTTTCCATCATGTTTGACATGTAAATCATTGTAACTGATATAAGATTGAATACAGCATGGAGAATATCAGGTATTACTTTCATAAATAAAATGATCCTTCAGATGGGTTTTACACAAAGGCCCATTGAGACCAATTATTTACTGACCTCCATTTATTAAAATGAGCTTATGTTATGCATAGACAAAGAACTGTTATATGCAACATTTTTGTAGCTAAAGTGATTTCAAATACATTTTACATAAATTGTATTAAATGAAATTAAATCGTTCAAGTGTTGTTAATGAAACAATCACTCTGGCTGATGTTAACAAGGGGAATAATGACCCTCAGGGTACTTGGTGACCAAAAGTCCCCCGTAATGCCTGAGGCAGTCGGCTGTTATCTTACTGTGCACTTAAGGTCACCAAGCACCGCCTAAGGGTCACTATTCTCAAGTGTTGGCCAAAAGCAAAAGTGGTTGTTTCATTAGAACAGATTATGGTTATAAAAGACCATTAGCCTTCACAGTGTGCCACTGATATTGTGTTATGTCCGTTGCATATCCGAAAGAGAATCATTGACTCCTGTATTTTATTCTGTTTCAGTATGCTCTCCCAGTGAACAATGTTAGGAGTTAGAGGGAGGTTTCAGTATTCCATTACACTACATCAATGTCTTAATTCAATCCAATTTCCCCAAACAAAACTACAGTATAGGCTGTTGTTAATGGTCATAGTGTAATCTATTTTATTTGCAAGTTGTTTTTGATGGAACATTTTAACAAATTCCTATAAATTGTTTTGCTTTTCAATACCAAGTTTTGTATTTATTTTTTATTTACAAAAGTTATCTTTGCAGTGATGATTAAAAATCAGCATCGTCTCTCAGCTTTAAAATGGTTTGTGCTAGCTGTTCCCAAGACATATAGTATATCCACAAAAGTGAGGTCCACTATGTGGTAGGTTGGTGGGTAGCATTGCTGTTAAATATACTTGCTGTGTATAATCCACTGCTGTGGATTGGTTTCTTCTGATAGTATTCAATATAAATATGCACTGAAAACATATTAAATTATAAGATATAAGATATGATCAGCACTTCTTTATTATGGTAGTAATAATTAGGGACTGAGTTAACTTTGAATATACTGTACTATATGTGAATTCCTTATTCCATTACCCATCAACAGCTTCGCAAACATAAGCCTTATACAGGTGATAAATAGCACAGAACCAGCTCCTCCCATACACTGCAATACAAAACAGAACATCACCTCTAAAAGTTTATCACAGTCCAAGCTTAGAAAGATATGTTAAAGAATATTAAAAACCATGGCAAACACATCGTATAACCATTGAAAATACATATAACCACTGGAAAAATAAGGGAAATCTGCAAATTTAGTATTACACTTTAACAATGGTTAGCAGCCATTTCAAGGTGATGAACACTGTAGTCAGGGCCATATTAAAAACAAGCATTTTTCTAAAAAGAAAACACGTGGATGTTACAAAGCTTCAAATAAATAACTTAGCAGTTTAATAGCTCATACTTTCACCTAAGTCCTTTCTTTCTAGTTCACTAACATTAGCAAAAAAATAAAAAATAAATAACACTGTTAAGTGTTTTGTGAACATGACCCAGGTTATCTACTTGTTTCTGCTTGTTTCAGACATTCAGGGTTAGATGTACTAAAATGGGCCAGTCGCAGCGCAAACACACGGAAAATTTGAATTTCTGTTGCAACAATTTGCAAACTATACATTTTGACATATGTACTAAGAGAAAATATGTTCATTAAGAGAGCCGCAATACACTCATTTAAATATTTGTTACATCATCTTAGCGAAATCTCTAGCATTGCGAGAGCATTTTTTTGAATAAGTAATGAAAGGTAGTTTAATCCCATCAGATTCTATAGTGGGGCCCCCACCTTCACCCCCAAATAAAAATCAGTTTAAATACACAAATAAGCTTACTTGACTTGAAACGATGCAAGCAAATTCCTACTTGGTTTGATTGAATGAGTCGTCATCTACACAACAAATTTCAATATGAAAGTTGAAAATTTATTTCAATAAAGAATACGATTTTAATTAAAAAAAAAACATTCTAGCATACTTCACTAAAGTAAAAACATGCTTTTGTTATTTTGAAATACCACTGCTTCAGATTATTACCAGTGCTTAATAACAACATTTTAACTGTCTGGTTCTCTCTTGCCTTTTTTCCCCAATGAATATAATTTAATTAATAG
Organism: Acipenser ruthenus; assembly: GCF_902713425.1. NCBI lineage: Eukaryota > Metazoa > Chordata > Actinopteri > Acipenseriformes > Acipenseridae > Acipenser > Acipenser ruthenus. The sequence goes on from NC_081194.1 coordinate 28,452,774, forward strand.
AGAATAAAAACAGACTAAACTAACAAAACTACCTAGCCTATATTTAATTCATTATTTTTTGTCTCCAAACTGCCCGATGTTATAAATAGTGCAGTGTGATCTATCGGTCAAATCAATGCTCGTGTAGGGTGCGTTTTATTTTTGTCTTTTATCAATTTCGGACTTCTGGTGTCTTCTGAATGACTCTGTTTTTTTATATTAGACTCGTTTGCAACCGCTTTGCAAGCACTGCTACAGCTGCACCACTTTAGTAAATCTACCCCTCAGAATGTAGCATTTTTTTACCTTGTGCGTTATTATCTAAAAGATACAGGAGGTCTTGAATACTGTAATTATAGTTATACTGATAATAGGTTTGAAGTTTCCCCTTACAATAACAGGTACAGTATTTTAATTTTAAAGAGTTCATCTACTTCCTGTTGTGCTCCGTGTTGAATCGCACAAAGACAACATCAAAGCATGTTTAAGTGTTCACATTCAACTGACCATCCAGGATGTTGATGAAAACAATATGCTTGGCCAACAGGCTTTCTGGATGCATTTCTTTATGTTGCTCAAGGAGAGGGTACTTTTGTGATGCTCCTCCTTTTGATTTCAGGATAAGCTTATTAATTAATTCAAGGTCTTATTTATAAAGTGTAAATTAAAAGGAGCCAGAAGAATGAAGATAAGAGCATTTATTAAGACAGTGACACAAAAGAAGTAGTGTTAGTACATTAATTAGGCAAGTCTTGCGTAAATATGCATTGTAATTATATATTTCAGACAGTTAATTAGTCAGCTACTTGCACATTTCAGAATATAAATATAATTACACATAAATACTGTAACCATTAAGCATACTACTATAATGAAACAAATAACTAATTACACAAATAAAAGAATACTTCTGTATGTTATTTTTGACGCCTAACATCACTTTTTATCTTTGCTATGCAATGAACAAAAAATTCCAGCTATTTAAATTCACATACGTGAATACACTGAATACTAAATTATTATTATGTGACTACTTTTTGTTTTCTTTATAGAAACCTTACCAGAAAAACAAACCTTGAAATGTTCAAGCATATTCTGTTTAAAGGATAAAATTGTATAAACAGCTATGGCCAAATGTTTTGCATCACCCTACAGAATTAACTAATTTTGCTTTATAAAGTCGATTGAAATCTGCTGAATAAGGTTACATTAACATATTGAATTACATACTGCTTTGCAGTTTTTATATACCTAACGAAAAACTGACAAAATGTGACATTTTGAAATCTAATATGAATTACTTACAAAAAAGTACCATGGTACTTACAGGGTAAATTGGACAGTACCATGGTACATTATACCATGGTACTAGCATGGCTCGTTATACCATGCGACTGGCATGGTACATTATACCATGGGACTGGCATGGTACATTATACCATGGTACTGGCATGGTACATTATACCATGGTACTGGCATGCTACGTTATACCATGGTACTGGCATGGTACGTTATACCATGGTACTAGCATGGTAGCATGGTACATAATACCATAATAATAGTATGGTACATATTACCATGGGACTACCATGGTAATACAATTTAAATACAATAGAACTGTCATTGTACATAATCCCATGGGACTACCATTAAACTACCATAATTTGAAATCCTATGGCATTGTACATTATACCATGGTACTATCATATGTTTACAGTGTACAATATATATATATATATATATATATATATATATATATTGTGAGACAGCAGGGACAGCAGAAAAACATGTGCGCAAGGCACATTTTTGTTTTGTTTAATTGTTTAATTGTTTTGTTAATTGTTTTATTGTTTACTCATTACCTGCACCTGGCTATTATTAAAAATTAGAGCCAGGTGCAGGGTTTATAAGGAGAGCAGTAAGTCTGTTCTTGGCTACTGATGTGTGTGGAAGCCCGACTGTGCTGGTGTGTGGGTACAGCCGTAAAAGAAAGGAAAAAGGTAGAGTGAAGCCTTTTTTGTATGTGCTGTTTTGTTCTGTTACAGGTAAACAGCTTAGCTGTCCTGTTTTTAGTTTAGGTTCCTGTTTTGTTTTAGTTATTGCTCAAAGAAGAGCTAGGTGTTTGTTTTGTTTATTTTTGTTTGTGTGTGTTTTATTAAAAATTGCGCAAAAATCCATTTGTGTGTGTTGGGTCGGAGTTTTTAAAGGGCCAACGAACCACCGTGAGGGCGACTCTTTTACATATGGTGGCAGTGAGTGTGGGCGCCCCTGGAGACCAAAAAATGGATTTCAAAGACTTAATAGAGAGGATAAATAAAAACACCGCTGCTCAGGAGGAGCAGATAAACAAGATGGAGAAGCAGAGACAGGAGCTGGGCGTGGCCCCGTTGATAATACAAGAGCGGGAGCCAACCGAACTGGAGCTGCTTCTTCAAAGGTGGGAGCTGCCGTCCCGAGAGCCAGAGGGGGTGGAGCGGCCGTCCCGAGAGCCAGAGGGGGTGGAGCGGCCGTCCCGAGAGCCAGAGGGGGTGGAGCCGCCGTCCCGAGAGCCAGAGGGGGTGGAGCCGCCGCTCCCAGGTCGCAGCACTGCCAGGCACACTCACTTGCCTGGTCCCTTACTCCACTCCCCCTGGAATCCCAGACGTCGCTGCGCAAGAGGCAGACGTCGCTACGCAAGGGGCAGAGGTCACTAGCGTTCCCCTGCTGATTGCTCCGCTCCCCTTGCCTAGTGCTATATATATATATATATATATATATATATATATATATATATATATATATATATATATATATATATTGTAAACGAGCCTTGCGGCTCGGGTTCGTTTTGCCCTTTTAAATACCGACCAGACACAGATGGAGGGTTTGAAAGCGTTTTTGCGCTAATGTTTAATAACGAATCAATGAACAAAAACAAAACAAATCACGAACACAAAATACCCAAACACAAAATAAATACCTAGCTCTGTACGAGCACTAACTAACACACCCAGGAACACCCTGACTACACGTGGGACAGCTAGGCTGTTTCCCCACTAAAAATACACAACAACCACACAGGTTGAATACAGCACTTTTTCTTTCTCTCACGACTGCCAGGACGCAGAGTACACCTTTCTGCTTCCTTCTTCTCAGCAGTCCTGAGCAAACTAACTGTTTCTCTTAAGTACCCTGCACCTGGTCCTAATTTACAATTGTTTCCAGGTGCCGGGGATAACTAAGCAATAAAACAATTAACAAAACCAATTAAACAATACAGCACTACAATCAAACAAAACAAAACCACACATTTTACAGCGGGGATGACTCCAATCCCATCCCCATTGTGTTACAATATATATATATATATATATATATATATATATATATATATATATATATATACACACACACACACTTACAAACATTAGGAACACCTTCCTAATATTGCGTTGCACCCCCTTTTGCCCTCAGAACAGCCTCAATTCATCGGGGCATGGACTCTACAAGGTGTCGAAAGCGTTCCACAGGGATGCTGGCCCATGTTGACTCCAATGCTTCCCACAGTTGTGTCAAGTTGACTGGTAGTGGATCTCCGGATAGCTCGCTCCATCTCATCCCACAGATGCTCGATTGGATTGAGATCTGGTGACTGGGCAGGCCACTGCAGTAAGCTGAATTCACTGTCATGTTCGTGGAACCATTCCTGGACAATCCTAGCCTTGTGAAAAAATCCATTAGCAGATGGATACACTGCTGCCATGAAGGGATGCACCTGATTGACAATGATGTTCAGATATCCTGTGGCATTCAAATGTTGCTCCACTTTTATCAAGGGGCCCAATGTGTGCCATGAAAACACACCCCACACCATCACACCACCACCACCAGCCTGCAATGTTGACACGCGGCATGATGGATGCATGTACTCATGTGGTTTTCTCCATTCCCTAGTCCTCTCATCAGCGTGAAACAGCAGGAACCGGGATTCATCAGACCAGGAAATGTTTTTCCAATCCTCCAGTGTCCAGTGTTTTTGTTCTTTAGCCCACTGCAACCGTAGTTTCTTGTGTTTTGCTGAAAGAAGTGGAACTCTGTTAGGTCGTTGGCTGCCATACCCCATTCGTGTCAAGGTACGACAAGTTGTGCATTCTTTTATGGGTCTTTCGGCACCAATGTTGTACTGGACTGTCAGTTGACTAACTGTAGCCCGTCTGTTGCTCTGCACAATTCGTGTCAGCCTCCTTTGGCCTCTTTCATCAATGAGCCGTTTTCAACCACTGGCCTGCTGGATGTCCTTTGGGTGGTGGCCTGGCACCTACTACCATACCCCGTTCAAAGGCACTTACTGTAAATCTTTTGTCTTGCCCATTTACCCTCTGAATGGCACACATACACAATCCATGTCTCAATTGTGTCAACCATTAAAAATCCTTCTTTAACCTGTCTCCCCTTCATCTACACTGATTGAAGTGGATTTAACAGGTTACATCAATAAGGGATCATAGCTTTCACCTGGATTCACCTCGTCAGTCTATTTCATGGAAAGAGCAGGTGTTCCTAATGTTTTGTACACTCAGTGTATATATATATAATACAGAAAAAAAATAACAAACACTTAATTTAGGGGCCAGGTGATAAAGTACTGTGATCCCTCCCAAAAAAAGAAAATTCAACAAAATATTTTCCCACAGTGATGCCTAAGCTTTTCTTCATTGCTTAATTTCTGCCATATGGCTTTCTTCACTTCTGCTTCTGTGCAAAAATAACAATATTAATGTTTAACATTAAAATAGGCACACAGATTTAGTAAAATGTTTTAAAAGTTTAATTCTTACTTTTTTTAACTATTTTGTCATTTTTATGCAGTATAATTTTTATCAAAATAGATTATAACTGTGATCATATGGAATCTCTTGGTAGCCTCCCTCCCTGTTGATTTTACTGAGTATCAATAACAAATGGAAATGTGATCATGACATTAAAGCCCAAATGTTATGTTTTCCAAAGTATTGCATTGTTAGGAGATTCCTGTGACCAATTCATTATAAATGCCAGCTAACCATCCTCACCACTCTGTCATTCATTTTAAACTTTTACACAGAGCTTGTGGTCTATTATGATTATTTTGAATCTTCTTTTAACCCTTTGTAAATACAAATCATTGATTCTCTTGACACCTGTTTCCCTCTTGTAAATTGCACAATTTTGCTATTACTTACAATAAAATGATACATTAAATCACTTTATAATATACAGTATCTAAGTACATGAAACAGAAATTTAAAAAATCAGATTGCTTTGTACTCTAAACTATATTAAATTATTCTTATTAAATCTGAGGAAGCACCTTGACATTTGCATCATTTTGCATATCTAGTTTTTAACAAATTGTTGAGGTCATATTTTTTCACAATAACAAAAATACTAACTCATTAAGGAGTGTTCTTTGTTTGTTTAATAGCATATAATATAATAAATGCACAGAAAAGATAAAACTCACAATGGTACCAACGACCTCTTCATCTCGTTTTTCTTGTCGTAGTTGTCCTTCTTTAGCTGCCTGACTGCTTATTCCCGTCAAAGAACACTGGGCCAAAATCTCTGGGAACCAGAACAGTCAGCAAGTCTGACACAAGCTTAGTAGTGGTCTTGTGGCTACATCTTTGAAACTTGCTTTTATTTATTTTAATGCCAGCTGAAAGCTGTATCATTTCATGAAAAATAAAGTGTAGAAATATTTGCAGTATGCTTCAGAATTTCTTAGACTTTTTTTTCTAGAATTGTTTATTAGAGAATATTGTACGACTACCACAGTCCAGATTCACTTTTTTTTGTACGGTTGGCAAACTGAAAACAGTCCAAATCCATAAAAAAGGTTTTGTGTTCCATCATGGTTAAAGTGTACTACAGTGAATTACATACAGTGCAATCTAAAGCTGGGGATACACTGCCCGATGCGATCGTCGCATCTCTCTGACGGAGGTCGCGTCCCAAAAAACACCTCTGAGAGCGGGCATCACACACTGCCCTTTAAGAAAGACGTGTTCATTTCCTAACCACATAAGATACCAATCAGATAAATCCCATGAGTAGCTAGACTACATACTGTGTATCAAAGTTGTATTTATATTACTTTATGACATTAATGAGCATTTGTAGGAAAATTGTGTATGACCAATAACATCTTCAATGATACACCTGAGGTAAATGACAGAAGACGTTATATCAGGAGACGACTAAGGCTCAAGCGCTTCTGTCCACGAGTCTATCTGCACGAGCGGCTTTCTTAAAGGTACAAGACTGGGACAACCAGAAATGTCGTGCTTCAACTGAGGAGAACTGAACAAGGAATGTGGCACTACTTTTAAGGCCAAGATACAATTCAATGCTGTTAAATACTCCAACACTGTACCGCAATTCATAAAGTAAAATATAAAAATAAGCTTTTAAAAACCATATGGAGTAACACTCTTGATAACACAGTGAAAAAAATAACTAGCAAGCCAATAAAAAATAGTATTATATAGAAAAAGAATATCTTAATTTTTGTTTCATAGTGAAAGCAATTCTGTTTTTTAAATCCTGTTATTTAAATTTAAACCCTAACTTGGGTTACTAATTTGTTACCACATTAGAATTTTGTTTTAATTGTGTTGTTCTAATCCAGATTACCAATGAGCCTTTGTTTTTATGATTTTTATGAAGCCCTGCTTTTGAGACTGAAGATGCAACTAAACAGAAGTTAAGTGTGAAGTGTAAATGTATTTTTCAGTCTGTTATTTGCTACAATTCCCCTGTATAGTGATTAGTAAGCAGCCTGTGCACCATTGCCTATAGCAGCTCCTGCAAGGGGAGCCTGGGACTGGCTTTGCTGCAAGCCTCCCCATAGCCATTATACCCGAGTGTCTAGCGTAGCACTGCAGTGATGTCTGATTCAGTTTATTTTGCTAATATTGAAAGCATTTATCGAGTAGTGTTAACTTTGCTGGCTGCTTCCTTACCTTGTAGTTGACTTATATCCTCATGGGTAAAGCCCTGTGAAATTATTTTAATTTTTTATAATTTTTCATTTTATTCTTCACAAATTTAGTTTTATTTTATTAAACATTATCCATTTTTTGTTTTATTTTGACATAAACAGACCTAGCACAGAAAAATAATTTAGTTACCATAATTTCTCATTAGCGACAGTAACGCTAAAGTCATGTGAAGTCCCCCACTATTTTTAATTAACTGCCTATTTACAGTAAATACTGCCCATGTCCTCTATAAAAATACAATACGATCAAATTAAAATACAACATTTTTGCAGATGGATAAGGGTGTCTGCTAAGAAATAAATAATAATAATAATAATAATAATAATAATAATAATAATAATATTAATAATAATAATAATAATAATAATAATAATAATAATAATAATAATAATTAGGGCTGTCAATTAATCGCATGTTAAGTTTTGGGGAGATTAATTCGCACTTCTGTCTTGTCCCTCTTAGCAATATTCTTTATTTCCTTGGCATAGGTTTGTTGCTTTTAGTTACAGTATTTAGAATAGAGCTCAATGAAACTTGCTCAAAGTATCCCAAATTAAGTTTCCAGTTTCCAGAATTAAAACAGTATCCAAAGTCAGTTTTCAAAATTGCAGAATATAGTGCTCAATAAGGCACTAATGTCACAGTTCACTAATGAAATGAAAATACACAAATGCAATACACAAATGCAACAGATCACAGATTTAAAAAAAACCCAAAACATCGCAGTATCTAAAACTGTTTAATGATGAACTGTTTTATATAACAGTAACTGGTCTTGTTCGCTTTGTTGTTGCTGCATATTCGTCAGGTGAAACTGGAGGAAGCGCTGTGTAACTGCACAATAAAGAGACTGATTTGCACAAGCGAGTAAAAATAAAAAAAAGAAAACTGGTGACGGAGTTGGAAATTGCGTGTGACGGGGAAGTGCATTAATTTATTACATATATATAATGGTGTGACGAGGTACACCCCGCCCCTGTGTTTATTGGTATTATGTGTGTATTATTAGTAGTATTATTGTTATTGTTTAAATGTATTTTGTATTATTAGTGTAGGTGTGTGGCAGTGTCGTGTGGGGAGTATTGGGTGGCAGGAAGGGAGTTCAAATCCTCCCTGCAAAGTCCAAAGCACCTTTGACCATTGTTCCATAGTCCAATTTCTGTGTTCTTGTGCATATTTTAGCCTTTTAGTCTTGCTCATAATGCCTCACAGTAGAAAAATGCAACATGTCTAAGACTTTTGCACAGCAGTGTGTGTGTGTATATATATATAGTGACAACTCTGGAAATGTTTGATATGTTTGTCACTTTTTCCGGACCTTTTACACTGTCCTCTAGCATAAAAGAAAGTCGAACTTCCAGGAATGCAGTTTAAACAGGACGGTATCTGTGTGTTTATTATTTACAGTCTTCAAAAAAGCATTCAAAATAAACAAACAAAAGCCTAACTCCTTAATGGATTACTAACTATACAGGTAAGTATCCCTAACTAACAGTACGGGCAGCTAAGCTGCTTACCGGCTCCAAAACACCAAGTTCTACCTTGCACAAAAGACTCAGTTCTTGTTTCCTTCACACAGCTCACTCTCCAACTCTCCTCAACCAACAGATTGACCCTGTCCTTTTTAAAAGGCTCCCAATTGTTTAATTGAAGGCAGCTGTTGAATCAATTACACAATCACCTACTTTACAATTTTGCCATCTAAAATGGCTGCCCATCGGTCCCGTGGCCTCCTGCTAATTGAAGTCCTAAGATTTATTTTCAAGAAGTTTACATATGATTATGTATTATGTAGTGATATAGAGCAATGTATGTATATGTACTGTGTGAAAGAAATGTGAAAGAATATTTAGATGGATTTCTTTTTTAACTCATTGACAATTTTACTATAATACCATGTGACGGGGTACACCTCGCCCCTGTGTTTATTTTGTGTTATCTTTGGGATTATTATTTAAATGTACTGTTTTGTGTTTGATTTAAAACAATATTTTGATATTGTTGTTTTACAGCATGGATTGGGGTTAAAATTCCCCATCCAGCTATACTCGTGAAAACGCGTGGTTGGCAGCTAATGATTTATTGACTAATTGGCTGTCGACCACGCATATCAGAAATCCTGTGCAGAATGTGGTCCAGGTATAAACTAGGTCATTGTTAGCCAGTTAATCCCTCAACCACAATATAAAAACAAGCAGGTTTTACTGACCGGGGTTGGGTTGTTCAGAGGAAGAACGAGAAAAAGTAATATCTAGAAAATATAATAACAATTGCTACTCGTGCTGGCTTTACACCGTGCCAGTTTGAAGGACATTTTGATTCTCTCCTTATTTAACAGAACATCACCAGATATCACATAACCTATGTTTACAACAACATACTGTAGAAGTAACACACTATGATAGTAGTGCTGTTATGCCTGAAAGAGATCTACTGGACCCCGTGGGTGTCATTTTGTGGTAATTTATGCTAATATTTCAGATGTCAGGAATGATGAGAATGTAACATCATGAGAACCTTACAATTTCAGTTCGGCTAACTGCTGACATTTGAGAGGTTTTATTTCAGTTTCAGAGACAGTCTAGAGGTGAGTATATCTCGACTTTATACTCTATTTGTAATTGATATAGATAAAAAATGTGCAGTAACAAACAGATTAACCTGTTTTGAGATTATTCAGAGAAGTCTTTAGGGAAATTCCTAATAATGTAGCTCCACAGCAAACCGACAAAGCACAGATGGCTGGAATGGCCCCTGGTAGTTTTTTATTATGTAATATACTATATTATTTATAAGATAATTATATATAAGATAATAGATGGTTTAGAGATCAATGGTTGCATTGTTTTTTCTCTGAATAATACACAACAAAGTGATGCTATTACAATAATCTGTCACGTATCTGCACGTCACTTATCCGCCCCAACCGTTTATCCGCCATGATTAATCTCTTCAGCTACGTTAGTTTATTATTGAACAGAGAAGATTAGTTCAGAGATGGTAGATTCTACCAAAGTTTTCATACACTGTGTTGTATATGCTCCGTGCACTGCCATTGCTGGTAGTGTCATGTGAGCTGTTCAGTGTGTTGATATGCATGCGGGGAGTATCAACTTCAGCCTCCACCTCGATCCCCTACCTGTCACTCAGCAGCGAATGCACACACCCACGTGGCAGACACCTAACCTGTCACAATCATTAATATCCTGCATCTTTCTAAAAACGTGATATAGGGGAGATCCATAATAAAAGCCAAATCTCAAAACAATAATTGTGTGAATATAGAAATTGTTACAGCTGTGTATAATGATATTTAAAACAGGATTAATCGATCCGCCTTTTTACATATCTGCCCTTACTCTGGTCCCACTGCAGTCGGATATGCAATGGATTACTGTATTTATAATATACTATAATCTATAGAGTAAAATGTGCATAGAACTGTAACATTGATTACAGGTTTAACATTTTAAATTTGGAAAAACTAAAAGGGTAGTATTCATTTTTTTTTTTTCGAATCAACATGAAATCATGGAGACAAAGCATAATTGCTGTGGACATGATGGGCATAATGACACAAGTTAAGTAAGCAGCTTTTTGTTGAAAATTAGGCTATACAGTTTCCTGCTTTCTAAAGTGAGTTACACAAGTTTGGTTTACATGCAAAAGTAAAAATAAATCTCACATTTCCCAATGCTACTTGGTAGTACCTTTTCAGCAATTTGTAGATTTGTTAGGGAGATAAATTCTCCTTCAAAATCCAAATGGCCTAATTAATATGGGAGGACACATTTAAATGTTTCTGTCAGTGTTCCAATTTGGCCTTGTGCAACTACTGATATCATTCACCTTTCTTAAATTGGAATCTGCAAGTGCAGTCTGCGTAATATGGCCACCGAAAAAAAGCAAAAACAAAGCCCCCTATATAGATTAATGGGGTTTACAGCTTGTTACGCGAGTTTCAAAAAAATGTTACGCGAATATACAATACTTTAGGTAGATAAAAGATTGACAAAAACATACCAATACAGTGGAACGTCGCATATCTGACCGTCACATAACCGTCCTGATCAATTAACTGCCTCACTAAATAAATAAATAAATATTAAAAGTAGGCTACGAGAGTAATGGCATTGGCAGCAAATGCAGCTTCCACGATGGAAACAGAAAGAAAGCGTTATAGCAATCAGCCTTTTGGTGCGTTCCCCTTTAAGAGTTCCCATGTGTGCGCGTGTCAGTCAACTGCGTGTAGCAGTAACATTTCAATACACCAGTTGAGAAAGCTTTTTTTTGTGCAATGTGTTTATATGATGAAGCGCACGCTTGCAGATGTTGCCAGCGTGTTGCTGTGGCTTTTAAATGCATTTGAATTAAACAAAGCAAGCTTCATAAACACAATGCTTACCGGCCGTTTGTTTAAAATAGCGGACGCAATATTCAAACCGAGTTGCTTATCAGCTGTTCGCAATATCAAGAAAGAGCGCAAAGTACTGTGACAGAGATATTAAGAAAGCAGAACCAGGGAGGCAGGGACTTCTAGAGTCAAGAAAGAAGCCATCAATTGCAGGTTACTGTACATTAACTGTTTGTTTTGTATTTTTTTTTTTTTTTTGTGTATTTGTAGCCTAATTTTGGAGAGAAAAAGAAAGATGCTGCTGCAGATTTCAACTTTACGGTGAACACTTTCTCAACCATTCTGAAAAAACAGGATACAATATTCCAGGCCTATTAACCACAAACTGTGGATGTCGTCAGTGTTTCCGATTTACTCAATACCTGATGAAGATACCTTTAGTGGTTTAAAAATGCCTTTGATCAGAATGGGACATACAAATCCCTGTTCAGACCGGGGTTCACGCCAAAATAAAAAAAACTACTCTCACCCACTGTGTCAGACTCACCTCAGGATTCTTTCACAGGACCATTTCACTGTTCCCCTTCAGGTTCAAGTCTTGGTGTGGTCTCCTGCTGCAGAGGCTTGTCCCTCCTATATATAGCCTAAGAGGGGGTCCTGCCCACCACCCGGATCAACCAATCGGATCCATTCCCTGCAACCCTCCGGCTCCCGCCAATTCTGGAGAGTGGCGAAGAATGATTCCAACTGATGCATCCCTCAGCAGCAGGCAAGACCTCTCCCCCCCCACACACACATACGCACACTCGCTCTCCGTTTGCCCACTCTAACGGCGTAACCCGTTCCCGTACAATAAATGTAACAGATAGGACAAGGCAGACAAAGTGTCCTGCAATGATGCCATCACCCGGGTCGTTACAGTATTTTTCTTTTCACATTTGTTATGTTCCACATTATGCTTTTGTTTATTACCCAAAGGGAGGCACGTTGCTGCTTATTTTGTATTATTGTGTTAAATTATTTTGTATAAAATATGTGTGATTAGGGGGGGCTCCCGAGTGGCGCATCCGGTAAAGGCACTCCGCGTGGAGTGCAGGTTCGAGTCCAGGCTATTCCATTGCCGACCATGGACGGGAGTTCCCAGGGGGCAGCGCACAATTGGCCGAGCACTGCCCGGGGGGCGGGCTTTGGCCGGCCAGGGTGTCTTCGGCTCACCACGTACCAGTGACCCCTATAGTCTGGCCGGGCGCCTGCGGGCTTGCCTGTAAGCTGCCCAGAGCTGTGTTGAGCTGCGACACTGTAGCTCTGAGGTGGCTGCATGGTGAGTCTGTAGTGTGAAAAGAAGCAGTCGGCTGATGGCACATGCTTTTGAGGACAGCGTGTGTTCGTCTTTGCCCTCCCGAGTCAGTGCAAGGTTGGTAGCGGTGAGCTGAGGCTAAATAATAATTGGATACTATAAATTGGGAGAAAATAATAAAAAATAATTGGCAACTACTAAATTAAAACAAAAAAAAGTATGTGTGATTAATTTGTAACACAGCACAGGTGATTAGAGGGAGAAAATAGTCCAATTCCCCAAAGCTTAAATGCAGCCAGATGTTTTCCATTTGCACCAATTTACTATAAGAACATAAGAACATAAGAAAGTTTACAAACGAGAGGAGGCCATTCAGCCCATCTTGCTCGTTTGGTTGTTAGTAGCTTATTGATCCCAGAATCTCATCAAGCAGCTTCTTGAAGGATCCCAGGGTGTCAGCTTCATTGACAGTCCATTATAAAAAGGGAACTAAAAGTACAGGAAGAGCGCGCATGGTTCCAGGGGGAATCTAACGGAGGACACAGGAAGTCAGCCATCTTGCCAGATGACCTGGATGGTAACAACAAGGATTATTTGGAACTCTAAAGGGCATTCAGAAGGATAAAGACACAGCAGCCCAATGGAAGAAAGGACTGGTCAGAAACTGATAGCAAAGCTGAGTATTTATCCTTGAATTATACTGTTGAAGTGGCTCTTTTGGATTAAAAGAGGACTGTTAATATTGACCATGTGGCATTTGACAAATGATTCAGAAGTATAGACACTTGGCAGAAATATTTAGATTTACCAATATTAATTGTGGTTTATGACAATGTGTTGTACTGCTTCCCTTCAGGCACCCCCATCAACAACTGATGCCCTGGAGTGAACAGGCACCAACTGAGGGATGGACCACCAGCTCCCTGTACACACTCAAGACACAAGGTTTTATTCTACTTAAGTTAAGTACCAGAGGCTAGGTTGGAAGACCAAATAAGAGTAGGGAGAGCAGAGATCGGGGTGTATGTAGGGAATGACCAGGGACACAGAGGGAGTGTGGACATCAAGTGCTGTTTGTTCTTCCATTGCAGGATCCTGTGTCGTCGTGCTGGAGAGGGGGGATCAAGCTTGAAGTGAGCTAAATACAAGCCTTACACCGGGACAAACAAACGTATTAGGAGGATCTTGGATCAGTTACCAACTTTACCTTTCCTTGTTGGCATTTGTACTGGGACAGTCTTTGGTGACTTGGATTAAGTACAGACCGACAAACTGACATTCTGAGGCCCAGGTGAATATACTGGAACTGTTGTTTCACCACACACACACATTAATGTAGATGAATTTTGATAATAAATTACTTCATTGGCCAACTAAAAATATTGGATATATTTGGCCTTGTGGTGCCACGAAGAGGTCAGGCTAACAAGTGAAATTAAATATTTTTGGTTGGGCCATGGCATATTATATTTATACAATGTTTCTATTGAGCTGCTTTATGTATTTTTTATTTTCTTATATGTGATGTGTGTTTGTTATGATGTTTTATTTAAACAGGTTGGGGTTGCCAGAACCGGAGGTGTCGGAACTTGAGTTAGCAAGAATTGAGTGGCCTACACCACAGCAAGAGTTACTGCCATCGGAGCAGGGGGCAGACCCAGAGGGAGAAGCTCTGCCGGGATGCAGACAAGGGGGAGGAGGTGAAGAGACCACCACCCCTGCACTACATTCTGGCACCTACAAGTCAGGTCCCTCGACCTATACTCCTAGATACCCTGCCGTTGTGTCTGGACCTTGTGTCGCTGGACCTAGTTCCCAGGTCGATGCACCAACAGACCTGGTGACGCCTGGTCTCCTACTACGCTACCCCTGAAACCTCAGACATAACTGTGCTGTCTGCAGACGTCACTAGCTAGCATTCCCCCAGTGTTCTTTGTGCCCCTTGGAGGATCAGACGTCGCTGCGTTGGCTCCAGGGCTCTCACCTCTGCTGGCTGTTGCAACCTCCTGGTCACCTGCCTGCATTCCAGTCACTCCTGCCACCCTGTTTGGGTCCCCTGTCGCTGGTTCTCGTTCCCCTTATGGATGTGCCACAATGTAGAACAACCCACCCTTTAATCCACCCCCACAAAAGAAAGAATGACAATGGTGGATATAAAGAAGGATGGTTGTATTTTAAAAGAAAAGGGGAGGATGGTGGCCTTGGAATTGCTGGGTGTGCTGCACACAAGGAGGAGGATATGTGGCAGAGAGAGAAGAGAGAAAAAAAATGTAGTCTTGGGGCTGGATAGAAGACTACATGCCCCAGAATGCCACGGGAGGGAGTCAGGACGAGGTTCATCTGACTAATTTTAATGTTAAGCAACTGAGGCTGATTAAGCCCTGGATACATGCAGAGGAAACTGTAATGTCCCCTTAAAAAGTACTGTTCTGTATTGGGGTGCTCGTTTTAAAGGGTGCAAACGAACCTGAGCCATAAGGCTTTGTTACAGTGGTTATATGGTTGGTAATACAGATAGCAAAACTGTGTTATTGGGGGACTAGCTGACATAACAGGATAACTTACTAGCTCTTCATTATGCTTTTTACCTCTGGAGGCCTGGGTTCGAAAATGACTCGGGTCACATGTGAAAAAAGTTGTACAGTCTAAACTTATCCCTCAGTGAATATTTACTCTTTTCACAACCATCACACAAAATGGCAGAATTGGCAGCCTATGAGAGAGGCACAGACCTCAGTGGCAGGGGTGTTCAGGTCAGAATTGTAAAACTATTGCACAACTGTGAGGGCAAGCTCTAATGGTGCCTACTGGCACAATGGCGAACTGTATTCAATGTTACTCTACTTTTATGTGGAATAAATTCACAAGTTAAACACACAAATAAATAATATATAGAAATTAGAAATCTCCACCGTACTTGTAATCTGGAGAATACCAATACCCAATACCCACATTTAATAAAATGTTCACCTAGTGAAAATCTTTGTGTCATTTTTACTGCTCACAATTCTTCTTTATTATAAATATTGTTTATCACTAGTAGCATTGTCTCACGGCAGTAAAGTGTGAAATCATTTGCCGTTTTTAGTAGAGAGAGTTAATAATAAAATGTGTAAAACACAGCAAGGTAGCAGCACAGAACCAAACTCTTTCGATCTAAGAAGATAATTATCTGTAACAGACTCTTTTGTGTTTTTTTAATGAGGGATTTTTTTCTTTCTTTCTACTGAAAATAATAGTGCTACTTTTGTCATTTTGTTTGCAGCGCTTGTATTAATAATTATTCTTTATGTAGCACTCAACATTAGGATAAAACATGCATATGCTTCCAAGTGTGAATGTTGACATTTTTATGGTGAGGAGGCTCTTCGGTGCATTGTTTGGTAACAGTATTCAAGTGTTCCCTTTGAGGGGTTCTTCTTTTTGTGACAAATAATTTCCATGAAGGCCATTTGACCAGATAATGATACTTTTAACAAGCTTTCTCCTCTAATAACTTTTTTTTTTTGCATTAATTGGTTGCTTTACCTTTTATGTGTGTTAGCCTCAGAGTGTCAGATAATTAAACTGAGCTACAGGCGCTTCATAATATTAACTACAGCTTTTAGTTTTTATAAAAATTCAGCTCCTGTCTACTTGTTGAATTCCCAGGTAGAAAAGTTCAGAAAAAAGGGAAAAAAAATGGCCCACACTATTTTGTAGTAAACTGTAGTTTCTTTCTAGTTGTTTTTACAAATACATTATTATTATTATTATTTATTTCTTAGCAGACGCCCTTATCCAGGGCGACTTACAATTGTTACAAGATATCACATTATTTCACATACAATTACCCATTTATACAGTTGGGTTTTTACTGGAGCAATCTAGGTAAAGTACCTTGCTCAAGGGTACAACAGCAGTGTCCCCCCACCAGGGATTGAACCCACAACCCTCCGGTCAAGAGTCCAGAGTCCTAACCACTACTCCACACTGCTGCCCACATTAATCCATCATGTATCTGCCCGTCACTTATCCACCCTAATCGTTTATCCACCATGATAAACCTCTTCAGCAACGTTAGTTTATTATTGAACAGAGAAGATTAGTTCAGAGATTGTAGAACCTACCAAAGATTTTGTATACTGTTATATGTGCTCCGTGTACTTGATATATAAATAAATCCTGTTCACCTGCAGGGTGTATCAATTGTTACAGCTGTGTATAATGGTATTTAAAACAGGATTAATTTATCCACCTTTTTACATATCCGCCCTTACTCTGGTCCCACCGCAGTCGGATACGCGACAGATTACTGTACATACTATACCTACACCTTTAAATGTACATTTATTTAGATTATGCCCAAGCCAGCATCAATCCTCAGGCTGAACATGGATGGAACTTGTCCATTGCTGACTTTGGATGGAAGAAACATGTTCAAAGACAACAACTGAAATTTAACCCTCCATTGGATATTTAAGTATATTCAATTGGTTGGCGTGGATCTAAATACTGTCACTGTTTACATAATTAATAAAGGTTATAAAAATTAAACACCCAACAGTGTATAATGGGCTCTTTGCTGTATTTCTGTATGTAAAAATGGGCTCAACTTAGTTTAATAAGTTTGTTTTATGTATACAATGCAGCAGGGGTTCACATACTGGTCCTTGAGGTCCAGAGCCCGCCTTTTTTTCCCACCTGTACCCTAAATTACTTAAATGAACCAATTTGACCTCCTTCCAGGTCTTAATCAGTTCACTATGTAACACAATTTTTGTTCCTGGGTAGTAAGTGTTATTTCTTAATTGCTTATGCCTCAAAAGTATAGAAAATGGCTATTATTCCCCACAAACTTTGCTTTTGTGACCAGGACAGTGATATTTTGAAATGTACCTATTTCCAATGAGAAAACGGGCGAATTTGTGTCTTTTCGTTCACATAAAGTCAGAAAAAAACAACATATGAATCCAAATTAACATGTATTTATACTAAAGTAATACAAAAATGACTACAAAAGTTTTAGAAGTGAGTAGTTTTTCGAGATTTACGATTATACTGTAAATCACTTTCATGAATCAGCCCCCAAATGTAGTCTCCCATCATGTTCTCATTATACTGTCCTTGGTAGCGGCGTTCAAAGTCCAGTATATCCTGGTGGAAGCGCTCGCCTTGCTCCTCCGAGTACGCTCCCATGTTCTCCTTGAATTTATCAAGATGAGCATCAAGGATATGGACTTTGAGGGAC